>NW_025728287.1:6164502-6237136 GCF_021461385.2 Schistocerca piceifrons
TCCTTCTTTACTGTATACCTCACTCCCACTCATTGACGAATTCACACGGAAATTGCGTCGCTATGAAATACTATGGGTTCTATGACTTCTCCTTCTAAATCGAGTAACGTTTCTATGGAAACGACAGGATTTTCTTTTGGGATACGACAATCTCATTTCCGATCCACTAATCCTTCTTTACTGCATCCCTCACTCCCACTCACTGACGAATTCACACGGAAATTGCGTCGCTATGAAATACTATGGGTTCTATGGCTTCTCCTTCTAAATCGAGTAACGTTTCCATGGAACGTCAGGATTTTCTTTGGGATACGACAATCTCATGTCCGATCCACTAATCCTTCTTTACTGCATCCCTCACTCCCACACATTGACGAATTCACACGGAAATTGCGTCGCTATGAAATACTGTGTGTTCTAAGACATTTCCTTCTAAATCGAGTAACGTTTCTATGGAAACGACAGGATATTTCTTTTGGGATACGACAATCTCATTTCCGATCCACTAATCCTTCTTTACTGTATCCCTCACTCCCACTCATTGACGAATTCGCACGGAAATTGCGTCGCTATGAAATACTATGGGTTCTATGAATTCTAATTCTAAATCGTGTAACGTTTCTATGGAAACGACAGGATTTTCTTTTGCGATACGACAATCTCATTTCCGATCCACTAATCCTTCTTTACTGCATCCCTCACTCCCACACATTGACGAATTCACACGGAAGAGTCGTCGCTATGAAATACTATGTGTTCTAAGACGTTTCCTTCTAAATCGAGTAACGTGTCTATGGAAACGACAGGATTTTCTCTTGCGATACGAGTATCTCCAACTCGATGCGCTATTCCTTCTTTATTGCATTCCTAGCTCCCTCACATTGACGAATTAACACAGAAATTGCGTCGCTATGAAATACTATGGGTTCTATGACTTCTCCTTCTAAATCGTGTAACGTTTCTATGGAAACGACAGGATTTTCCTTTGGGATACGACAATCTCATTTCCGATCCACTAATCCTTCTTTACAGCATCTCTCACTCCCACACATTGACGAATTCACACGGAAATTGCGTCGCTATGAAATACTATGTGTTCTAAGACATTTCCATCTAAATCGAGTAACGTTTCTATGGAAACGACAGGATTTTCTTTTGGAATACGACAATCAAATTTCCGATCCACTAATCCTTCTTTACTGCATCCCTCACTCCCACACATTGACGAATTCACACGGAAAATGCGTCGCTATGAAATACTATGTCTTCTAAGATATTTCCTTCTAAATCGAGTAACGTTTCTATGGAAACAATAGGAATTTCTTTTGCGATACGTGTATCTCCTTCTCGATGCACTATTCCTTCTTTATTGCATCCCTAGCTCCCTCACATTGACGAATTAACACAGAAATTGCGTCGCTATGAAATACTATGGGTTCTATGACTTCTCCTTCTTTATCGAGTAACGTTTCTATGGAAACGACAGGATTCTCTTTTGGGATACGACAATCTCATTTCCGACCCACTAATCCTTCTTTACTGCATCCCTCAGTCCCACACATCGACGAATTCACACGGAAATTGCGTCGCTATGAAATACTATGTGTTTAAGACATGTCCTTCTAAATCGAGTAACGTTTCTATGGAAACGACAGGATTTTCTTTTGGGATACGACAATCTCATTTCCGATCCATTAATCCTTCTTTACTGCATCCCTCACTCCCACACATTGACGAATTCACAAGGATATTGCGTCGCAATGAAATACTATGTGTTCTAAGACATTTCCATCTAAATCGAGTAACGTTTCTATGGAAACGACAGGATTTTCTTTTGGGATACGACAATCTCATTTCCGACCCACTAATCCTTCTTTACTGCATTCCTCACTCCCACACATTGACGAATTCACACGGAAATGGCGTCGCTATGAAAAACTATGTGTTCTAAGACATTTCCTTCTAAATCGAATAACGTTTCTATAGAAACGAACGGATTTTCTTTTGGGATACGACAGTCTCATTTCCGATCCACTAATCCTTCTTTACTGCATCCCTCACTCCCACACATTGACGAATTCACACGGAAATATCGTCGCTATGAAATACTATGTCTTCTAAGACATTTCCTTCTAAATCGAGTAACGTTTCTATGGAAACGACAGGATTTCCTTTTGGGATACGACAATCACATTTCCGATCCACTAATCCTTCTTTACTGCATCCCTCACTCCCACACATTGACGAATTCACACGGAAATTGCGTCGCTATGAAATACTATGGGTTCAATGACTTCTCCTTCTAAATCGAGTAAAGTTTCTATGGAAACGACAGGATTTTCTTTTGGGATACGACAATCTCATTTCCGATCCACTAATCCTTCTTTACTGCATCCCTCACTCACACACATTGACGAATTCACACGGAAATTGCGTCGCTTTGAAATACTTTGGGTTCTACGACTTCTCCTTCTAAATCGAGTAACGTTTCTATGGAAACGACAGGATTTTCTTTTGGGATACGACAATCTCATTTCCCATCCACTAATCCTTCTTTACTGCATCCCTCACTCACACACATTGACGAATTCACACGGAAATTGCGTCGCTTTGAAATACTATGGGTTCTACGACTTCTCCTTCTAAATCGAGTAACGTTTCTATGGAAACGACAGGATTTTCTTTTGGGATACGACAATCTCATTTCCAATCCACTAATCCTTCTCTACTGCATCCCTCACTCCCACTCATTGACGAATTCACAAGGAAATTGCGTCGCTATCAAATACTATGTGTTCTAAGACATTTCGTTCTAAATCGAGTAACGTTTCTATGGAAACGACAGGATTTTCTTTTGGGATACGACAATCACATTTCCGATCCACTAATCCTTCTTTACTGCATCCATCTCTCCCACACATTGACGAATTAAGACAGCAATTGCGTCGCAATGAAATACTATGGGTTCTATCACTGCTCCTTATAAATCGAGTATCGTTTCTATGGAAACGACTGGATTTTCTTTTGCGGTACGAGTATCTCCTTCTCGATGCACTATTCCTTCTTTATTGCATCCCTAGCTCCCTCACATTGACGAATTAACACAGAAATTGCGTCGCGATGAAATACTATGGGTTCTATGGCTTCTCCTTCTAAATCGAGTAACGTTTCTATGGAAACGACAGGATTTTCTTTTGGGATACGACAATCACAATTCCGATTCACTAATCCTTATCTACTGCATCAAACACTCCCACACATTGACGATTTAACACAGCAATTGCATCGCTATGAAATACTATGGGTTCTATGACTTCTCCTTCTAAATCGAGTATCGTTTCAATGGAAACGACTGGCTTTTCTTTTGCGGTGCGAGTATCTCCTTCTCGATGCACTATTCCTTCTTTAATGCATCCCTAGCTCCCTCACATTGACGAATTAACACAGATATTGCGTCGCTATGAAATACTATGGGTTCTATGACTTCTCCTTCTAAATCGAGTAACGTTTCTATGGAAACGACAGGATTTTCTTTTGGGATACGACAATCTCATTTCCGATCCACTAATCCTTCTTTACTGCATCCCTCACTCCCACACATTGACGATTTCACACGGAAATTGCGTCGCTATGAAATACCATGTGTTCTAAGACATTTCCTTCTAAATCGAGTAACGTTTCTATGGACACGACAGGATTTTCTTTTGGAATACGACAAACACATTTCCGATCCACTAATCCTTCCTTACTGCATCTCTCACTCCCACACATAGACGAATTCACACGGAAATTGCGTCGCTATGAAATACTATGTGTTCTAAGACATTTCCTTCTAAATCGAGTAACGTTTCTATGGAAACGACAGGATTTTCCTTTGGGATACGACAATCACATTTCCGATCCACTAATCCTTCTTAACTGCATCCCTCACTCCCACACATTGACGAATTCACACGGAAATATCGTCGCTATGAAATACTATGTCTTCTAAGACATTTCCGTCTAAATCGAGTAACGTTTCTATGGAAACGACAGGATCTTCTTTTGGGATACGACAATCTCATTTCCGATCCACTAATCCTTGTTTACTGTATACCTCACTCCCACTCATTGACGAATTCACACGGAAATTGCGTCGCTATGAAATACTATGGGTTCTATGACTTCTCCTTCTAAATCGAGTAACGTTTCTAAGGAAACGACCGGATTTTCTTTTGGGATACGACAATCTCAATTCCGATCCACTAATCCTTCATTACAGCATCCCTCACTCCCACTCGTTGACGAATTCACACGGAAATTGCATCGCAATGAAATACTATGGGTTCTATGACTTCTCCTTCTAAATCGAGTAACGTTACTATGGAAACGACAGGATCTTCTTTTGGGATACAACAATCTCACTTCTGATCCACTAATCCTTCTTTACTGCATCCCTCACTCCCACTCATTGACGAATTAACACAGCAATTGCTTCGCTATGAAATACTATGTGTTCTAAGACATTTCCGTCTAAATCGAGTAACGTTTCTATGGAAACGACAGGATTTTCTATTGGGATATGACAATCTCATTTCCGATCCACTAATCCTTCTTTACTGCATCCCTCACTCCCACTCATTGACGAATTGACACGGAAATGGCGTCGCTATGACATACTATGTGATCTAAGACATTTCCTTCTAATTAGAGTAACGTTTCATTGGAAACGACAGGTCTGTCTTTTGGGATACGACAATCACATTTCCGATCCACTAATCCTTCTTTACTGCATCCCTCACTCCCACACATTGACGAATTCACTCGGAAATTGCGTCGCTATGAAATACTATGTGTTCTAAGTCATTTCCATCAAAATCGAGTGACGTTTCTATAGAAACAACAGGATTTTCTTTTGGGATACGACAATCTCATTTCCGATCCACTAATCCTTCTTTACTGCATCCCTCACTTCCACTCACTGACGAATTCACACGGAAATTGCGTCGCTATGAAATACTATGTGTTCTAAGACTTCTCTTTCTAATTCGAGTAACGTTTCTATGGAAACGCCAGGATTTTCTTTTGGGATACGACAATCTCATTTCCGATCCACTAATCCTTCTTTACTGCATCCCTCACTCCCACACATTGACGAATTCACACGGAAATTGCGTCGCTATGAAATACTACGTGTTCTAAGACATTTCCTTCTAATCGAGTAACGTTTCTATGGAAACGACAGGATTTTCATTTGGGATACGACAATCTCATTTCCGATCCACTAATCCTTCTTTACCGCATCCCTCACTCCCACTCAATGACGAATTCACACGGAAATTGCGTCGCTATGAAATACTATGTGTTCTAAGACATTTACTTCTAAATCGAGTAACGTTTCTATGGAAACGACAGGATTTTCTTTTGGGATACGACAATCTCATTTCCGATCCACTAATCCTTCTTTACTGCATCCCTCACTCCCACTCATTGACGAATTCACACGGAAATTGCGTCGCCATGAAATACTATGGGTTCTATGACTTCTCCTTCTAAATCGAGTAACGTTTCTATGGAAACGAAAGGATTTTCTTTTGGGATACGACAATCTAATTTCCGATCCACTAATCCTTCTTTACTGCATCCCTCACTCCCACTCATTGACGAATTCACACGGAAATTACGTAGCTATGAAATACTATGTGATCTAAGACATTTCCTTCTAAATCGAGTAACGTTTCTATGGAAACGACAGATCTTTCTTTTTGGGATACGACAATCACATTTCCGATCCACTAATCCTTCTTTACTGCATCCCTCACTCCCACACATTGACGAATTCACACGGAAATTGCGTCGCTATGATATGCTATGTGTTCTAAGACATTTCCTTCTAAATCGTGTAACGTTTCTATGGAAACGACGGGATTTCTTTTGGGATACGACAATCTCATTTCCGATATACTAATCCTTCTTTACTGCATCCCTCACTTCCGCTCACTGACGAATTCACACGGAAATTGCGTCGCTATGAAATACTATGTGTTCTAAGACTTCTCCTTCTACTTCGAGTAACGTTTCTATGGAAACGCCAGGATTTTCTTTTGGGATACGACAATCTCATTTCCGATCCACTAATCCCTCTTTACTGCATCCCTCACTCCCACACATTGACGAATTCACACGGAAATTGCGTCGCTATGAAATACTATGGGTTCTACGACTTCTCCTTCTAAATCGAGTAATGTTTCTATGGAAACGACAGGATTTTCTTTTGGGATACGACAATCTAATTTCCGATCCACTAATCCTTCTTTACTGCATCCCTCACTCCCACACATTGACGAATTCACACGGAAGTTGCGTCGCTATGAAATACTATGTGTTCTAAGACATTTCCTTCTAAATCGAGTAACGGTTCTATGGAAACGACAGGATTTTCTTTTGCGATACGAGTAACTCCTTCTCGATGCACAATTCCTTCTTTATTGCATACCTAGCTAGCTCACATTGACGAATTAACACAGAAATTGAGTGGCTATGAAATACTATGGGTTCTATGACTTCTCCTTCTAAATCGAGTAACGCTTCTATGGAAACGACAGGATTTTCTTTTGGGATATGACAATCTCATTGCCGATCCACTAATCCTTCTTTTCTCATCCCTCACTCCCACTCATTGACGAATTCACACGGAATTTGCGTCGCTATGAAATACTATGTGATCTAAGACATTTCCTTCTAAATCGAGTAACGTTTCTATGGAAACGACAGGTCTTTCTCTTGGGATACGACAATCACATTTCCGATCCACTAATCCTTCTTTACTGCATCCCTCACTCGCACACATTGACGAATTCACACGGAAATTGCGTCGCTATGAAATACTATGTGTTCTAAGACATTTCCTTCTAAGTCGAGTAACGTTTCTATGGAAACGACAGGATTTTCTTTTGGGATACGACAATCTCATTTCCGATCCACTAATCCTTCTTTACTGCTTCCCTCACTTCCACTCACTTACG
This sequence comes from Schistocerca piceifrons, assembly GCF_021461385.2. Lineage (NCBI taxonomy): Eukaryota > Metazoa > Arthropoda > Insecta > Orthoptera > Acrididae > Schistocerca > Schistocerca piceifrons. Next base: position 6,171,507 of record NW_025728287.1, read on the forward strand.
AATTCACACGGAAATTGCGTCGCTATGAAATACTATGTGTTCCAAGACTTCTCCTTCTAAATCGAGTAATGTTTCTATGGAAACGACAGGTCTTTCTTTTGGGATACGACAATCACATTTCCGATCCACTAATCCTTCTTTACTGCATCCCTCACTCGCACACATTGACGAATTCACACGGAAATTGCGTCGCTATGAAATACTATGTGTTCTAAGACATTTCCTTCTAAGTCGAGTAACGTTTCTATGGAAACGACAGGATTTTCTTTTGGGATACGACGATCTCATTTCCGATCCACTAATCCTTCTTTACTGCTTCCCTCACTTCCACTCACTTACGAATTCACACGGAAATTGCGTCGCTATGAAATACTATGTGTTCTAAGTCTTCTCCTTCTAATTCGAGTAACGTTTCTATGGAAACGCCAGGATTTTCTTTTGGGATACGACAATCTCATTTCCGATCCACTAATCCTTCTTTACTGCATCCCTCACTCCCACACACTGATGAATTCACACGGAAATTGCGTCGCTATGAAATACAATGTGTTCTAAGATATTTCCTTCAAATCGAGTAACGTTTCTGTGGAAACGACAGGATTTTCATTTGGGATACGACAATCTAATTTCCGATCCACTAATCCTTCTTTACTGCATCCCTCACTCCCACTCAATGACGAATTCACACGGAAATTGCGTCGCTATGAAATACTATGTGTCCTAAGACTTCTCCTTCTAATTCGAGTAACGTTTCTATGGAAACGCCAGGATTTTCTTTTGGGATACGACAATCTCATTTCCGATCCACTAATCCTTCTTTACTGCATCCCTCACTCCCACACATTGACGAATTCACACGGAAATTGCGTCGCTATGAAATACTATGTGTTCTAAGACATTTCCTTCTATTCGAGTAACGTTTCTATGGAAACGACAGGATTTTCTCTTGGGATACGACAATCTCATTTCCGATCCACTAATCCTTCTTTACTGCATCCCTCACTCCCACTCCTTGACGAATTCACACGGAAATTGCGGCGCTATGAAATACTATGGGTTCTATGACTTCTCCTTCTAAATCGAGTAACGTTTCTATGGATACGACAGGATTTTCTTTTGGGATACGAGAATCTAATTTCCGATCCACTAATCCTTCTTTACTGCATCCCTGACTCCCACACATTGACGAATTCACACGTAAGTTGCGTCGCTATGAAATACTATGTGTTCTAAGACATTTCCTTCTATATCGAGTAACGTTTCTATGGAAACGACAGGATTTTCTTTTGGGATACGACAATCTCATTTCCGGTCCACTGATCCTTCTGTACTGCATCCCGCACTCCCACTCATTGACGAATTCACACGGAAATTGCGCCGCTATGAAACACTATGTGTTCTAAGACATTTCCTTCTAAATCGAATAACGGTTCTATGGAAACGACAGGATTTTTTTTGGGATACGACAATCTCATTTCCGATACACTAATCCTTCTTTACTGTATCCCTCACTCCCACTCATTGGCGAATTCACACGGAAATTGCGCCGCTATGAAATACTATGTGTTCTAAGACATTTCCTTCTAAATCGAGTAACGTTTCTATGGAAACGACAGGATTTTCTTTTGGGATACGACAATCTCATTTCCGATCCACTAATCCTTCCTTACTGCATCCCTCACTCCCACTCATTGACGAATTCACACGGAAATTGCGTCGCTAAGAAATACTATGTGTTCTAAGACATTCCCTTCTAAATCGAGTAACGTTTCTATGGAAACGACAGGATTTTCTTTTGGGATACGACAATCTCTTTTCCGATCCACTAATCCTTCTTTACTGCATCCCTCACTCGCACTCCTTGACGAATTCACACGGAAATTGCGTCGCTATGAAATACTATGGGTTCTATGACTTCTCCTTCTAAATCGAGTAACGTTTCTATGGAAACGACAGGATTTTCTTTTGGGATACTACAATCTAATTTCCGATCCACTAATCCTTCTTTACTGCATCCCTCACTCCCACACATTGACGAATTCACACGGAAGTTGCGTCGCTATGAAATACTATGTGTTCTAAGACATTTCCTTCCAAATCGAGTAACGTTTCTATGGACACGACAGGATTTTCTTTTGGGATACGACAATCTCATTTCCGGTCGACTAATTCTTCTGTACTGCATCCCTCACTCCCACTCATTGACGAATTCACACGGAAATTGCGCCGCTATGAAACACTATGTGTTCTAAGACATTTCCTTCTAAATCGATAACGGTTCTATGGAAACGACAGGATTTTTTTTGGGATACGACAATCTCATTTCCGATCCACTAATAGTTCTTTACTGTATCCCTCACTCCCACTCATTGACGAATTCACACGGAAATTGCGCCGCTATGAAATACTATGTGTTCTAAGACATTTCCTTCAAAATCGAGTAACGTTTCTATGGAAACGACAGGATTTTCTATTGGAATGCGACAATCTCATTTCCGATCCACTAATCCTTCTTTACTGCATCCCTCACTCCCACTCATTGACGAATTCACACGGAAATCGCGTCGCTATGAAATACTATGTGTTCTAAGACATTTCCTTCTAAATCGAGTAACGTTTCTATGGAAACGAAAGGATTTTCTTTTGGGATACGACAATCTCATTTCTGATCCACTAATCCTTCTTTACTGCATCCCTCACTCCCACTCATTGCCGAATTAACACAGCAATTGCGTCGCTATGGAGTACTATGTGTTCTAAGACATTTCCTTCTAAATCGAGTAACGTTTCTATGGAAACGACAGGATTTTCTTTTGGGTTACGACAATCTCATTTCCGATCCACTAATCCTTCTTTACTGCATTCCTCACTCCCACACATTGACGAATTCACACAGAAATTGCGTCGCTATGAAATACTATGTGTTCCAAGACTTCTCCTTCTAAATCGAGTAACGTTTCTATGGAAACGACAGGTCTTTCTTTTGGGATACGACAATCACATTTCCGATCCACTAATCCTTCTTTACTGCATCCCTCACTCGCACACATTGACGAATTCACACGGAAATTGCGTCGCTATGAAATACTATGTGTTCTAAGACACTTCCTTCTAAGTCGAGTAACGTTTCTATGGAAACGACAGGATTTTCTTTTGGGATACGACGATCTCATTTCCGATCCACTAATCCTTCTTTACTGCTTCCCTCACTTCCACTCACTTACGAATTCACACGGAAATTGCGTCGCTATGAAATACTATGTGTTCTAAGTCTTCTCCTTCTAATTCGAGTAACGTTTCTATGGAAACGCCAGGATTTTCTTTTGGGATACGACAATCTCATTTCCGATCCACTAATCCTTCTTTACTGCATCCCTCACTCCCACACACTGATGAATTCACACGGAAATTGCGTCGCTATGAAATACTATGTGTTCTAAGACATTTCCTTCAAATCGAGTAACGTTTCTGTGGAAACGACAGGATTTTCATTTGGGATACGACAATCTAATTTCCGATCCACTAATCCTTCTTTACTGCATCCCTCACTCCCACTCAATGACGAATTCACACGGAAATTGCGTCGCTATGAAATACTATGTGTCCTAAGACTTCTCCTTCTAATTCGAGTAACGTTTCTATGGAAACGCCAGGATTTTCTTTTGGGATACGACAATCTCATTTCCGATCCACTAATCCTTCTTTACTGCATCCCTCACTCCCACACATTGACGAATTCACACGGAAATTGCGTCGCTATGAAATACTATGTGTTCTAAGACATTTCCTTCTATTCGAGTAACGTTTCTATGGAAACGACAGGATTTTCTCTTGGGATACGACAATCTCATTTCCGATCCACTAATCCTTCTTTACTGCATCCCTCACTCCCACTCCTTGACGAATTCACACGGAAATTGCGGCGCTATGAAATACTATGGGTTCTATGACTTCTCCTTCTAAATCGAGTAACGTTTCTATGGATACGACAGGATTTTCTTTTGGGATACGAGAATCTAATTTCCGATCCACTAATCCTTCTTTACTGCATCCCTCACTCCCACACATTGACGAATTCACACGTAAGTTGCGTCGCTATGAAATACTATGTGTTCTAAGACATTTCCTTCTATATCGAGTAACGTTTCTATGGAAACGACAGGATTTTCTTTTGGGATACGACAATCTCATTTCCGGTCCACTGATCCTTCTGTACTGCATCCCGCACTCCCACTCATTGACGAATTCACACGGAAATTGCGCCGCTATGAAACACTATGTGTTCTAAGACATTTCCTTCTAAATCGAATAACGGTTCTATGGAAACGACAGGATTTTTTTTGGGATACGACAATCTCATTTCCGATACACTAATCCTTCTTTACTGTATCCCTCACTCCCACTCATTGGCGAATTCACACGGAAATTGCGCCGCTATGAAATACTACGTGTTCTAAGACATTTCCTTCTAAATCGAGTAACGTTTCTATGGAAACGACAGGATTTTCTTTTGGGATACGACAATCTCATTTCCGATCCACTAATCCTTCCTTACTGCATCCCTCACTCCCACTCATTGACGAATTCACACGGAAATTGCGTCGCTATGAAATACTATGTGTTCTAAGACATTCCCTTCTAAATCGAGTAACGTTTCTATGGAAACGACAGGATTTTCTTTTGGGATACGACAATCTCATTTCCGATCCACTAATCCTTCTTTACTGCATCCCTCACTCGCACTCCTTGACGAATTCACACGGAAATTGCGTCGCTATGAAATACTATGGGTTCTATGACTTCTCCTTCTAAATCGAGTAACGTTTCTATGGAAACGACAGGATTTTCTTTTGGGATACTACAATCTAATTTCCGATCCACTAATCCTTCTTTACTGCATCCCTCACTCCCACACATTGACGAATTCACACGGAAGTTGCGTCGCTATGAAATACTATGTGTTCTAAGACATTTCATTCCAAATCGAGTAACGTTTCTATGGAAACGACAGGATTTTCTTTTGGGATACGACAATCTCATTTCCGGTCGACTAATTCTTCTGTACTGCATCCCTCACTCCCACTCATTGACGAATTCACACGGAAATTGCGCCGCTATGAAACACTATGTGTTCTAAGACATTTCCTTCTAAATCGATAGCGGTTCTATGGAAACGACAGGATTTTTTTTGGGATACGACAATCTCATTTCCGATCCACTAATAGTTCTTTACTGTATCCCTCACTCCCACTCATTGACGAATTCACACGGAAATTGCGCCGCTATGAAATACTATGTGTTCTAAGACATTTCCTTCAAAATCGAGTAACGCTTCTATGGAAACGACAGGATTTTCTATTGGAATGCGACAATCTCATTTCCGATCCACTAATCCTTCTTTACTGCATCCCTCACTCCCACTCATTGACGAATTCACACGGAAATCGCGTCGCTATGAAATACTATGTGTTCTAAGACATTTCCTTCTAAATCGAGTAACGTTTCTATGGAAACGAAAGGATTTTCTTTTGGGATACGACAATCTCATTTCTGATCCACTAATCCTTCTTTACTGCATCCCTCACTCCCACTCATTGCCGAATTAACACAGCAATTGCGTCGCTATGGAGTACTATGTGTTCTAAGACATTTCCTTCTAAATCGAGTAACGTTTCTATGGAAACGACAGGATTTTCTTTTGGGTTACGACAATCTCATTTCCGATCCACTAATCCTTCTTTACTGCATTCCTCACTCCACACATTGACGAATTCACACGGAAATTGCGTCGCTATGAAATACAATGTGTTCTATGACTTCTCCTTCTCAATCGAGTATCGTTTCTATGGAAACGACAGGATTATCTTTTGGGATACGACAACCTCATTTCCGATCCACTAATCCTTCTTTACTGCATCCCTCACTCCCACTCATTGACGAATTCACACGGAAATTGAGTCGCTATGATTTACTATGTGTTGTAAGACATTTCCTTCTAAATAGAGTAACGTTTCTATGGAAACGACAGAATTTTCTTTTGGGATACGACAATCACATTTCCGATCCACTAATCCTTCTTTACTGCATCCCTCACTCCCACACATTGACGAATTCACACGGAAATTGCGTCGCTATGAAATACTATGTGTTCTAAGACATTTCCTTCTAAATCGAGTAACGTTTCTATGGAAACGACTGGATTTTCTTTTGGGGTACGACAATCTCATTTCCGATCCACTAATCCTTCTTTACTGCATCCCTCACTCCCACTCATTGACGAATTCACACGGAAATTCAGTCGCTATGAAATACTATGTGTTCTAAGACATTTCCTTCTAAATCGAGTAACGTTTCTATGGAAACGACAGGATTTTCTTTTGGGATACGACAATCTCATTTCCGATCCACTAATCCTTCTTTACCGCATCCCTCACTCCCACTCATTGACGAATTCACACGGAAATTGCGTCGCTATGAAATACTCTGTGTTCTACAACTTGTCCTTCTAAATCGAGTAACGTTTCTATGGAAACGACAGGATTTTCTTTTGGGATACGACAATCTCATTTCCGATCCACTAATCCTTCTTTACTGCATCCCTCACTCCCACACATTGACGAATTCACACGGAAGTTGCGTCGCTATGAAATACTAGGTGTTCTAAGACATTGCCTTCTAAATCGAGTAACGTTTCTATGGAAACGGCAGGATGTTCTTTTGCGGTACGAGTATCTCTTTCTCGATGCACTATTCCTTTTTTATTGCATCCCTATGTCTCTCACATTGACGAATTAACACAGAAATTGAGTCGCTTTGAAATACTATGGGTTCTATGACTTCTCCATCTAAATCGAGTAACGTTTCTATGTAAACGACAGGATTTTCTTTTGGGATACGACAATCTCATTTCCGATCCACTAATCCTTCTTTACTGCATCCCTCACTCCCACACATTGACGAATTCACACGGAAATTGCGTCGCTATGAAATACTATGTGTTCTAAGATATTTCCTTCTAAATCGAGTAACGTTCCTATGGAAACTACAGGATTTTCTTTTGGGATACGACAATCACATTTCCGATCCACTAATCCTTCTTTACTGCATCCCTCACTCCCACACATAGACGAACTCACACAGAAATTTCGTCGCTATGAAATACTATGTGTTCCAAGACATTTCCTTCTAAATCGAGTAACGTTTCTATGGAAACGACAGGATTTTCTTTTGAAATACGACAATCTCATTTCCGATGCACCAATCCTTCTTTACTGCATCCCTCACTCCCACTCACTGACGAATTCACACGGAAATTGCGTCGCTATGAAATACTATGTGTTCTAAGACATTTCCATCTACATCGAGTAACGTTCAGTAGAAACGACAGGATTTTCTTTTGGGATACGACAATCTCATTTCCGATCCACTAATCCTTCTTTACTGCATCCCTCACTCCCACTCATTGACGAATTCACACGGAAATTGGGTCGCTATAAAATACTATGGGTTCTATGACTTCTCCTTCTAAATCGAGTAACGTTTCTATGGAAACGACAGGTCTTTCTTTTGGGATACGACAATCACATTTCCGATCCACTAATCCTTCTTTACTGCATCCCTCACTCCCACTCATTGACGAATTCACACGGAAATTGCGCCGCTATGAAATACTATGTGTTCTAAGACATTTCCTACTATATCGAGTAACGTTTCTATGGAAACGACAGGATTTTCTTTTGGGAAACGACAATCTCATTTCCGATCCACTAATCCTCCTTTACAGCATCCCTCACTCCCACTCATTGACGAAGTCACACGGAAATTGCGTCGCTATGAAATACTATGTGTTCTAAGACATTTCCATCTAAATCGAGTAACGTTTTTATGGAAACGACAGGATTTTCTTTTGGGATATGACAATCTCATTTCCGATCCACTAATCCTTCTTTACTGCATCCCTCACTCCCACTCATTGACGAATTAACACAGCAATTGCGTCGCTATGGAGTACTATGTGTTCTAAGACATTTCCTTCTAAATCGAGTAACGTTTCTATGAAAACGACAGGATTTTCTTTTGGGATACGACAATCTCATTTCCGATCCACTAATCCTTCTTTACTGCATCCCTCACTTCCACTCACTGACGAATTCACACGGAAATTGCGTCGCTATGAAATACTATGTGTTCTAAGACTTCTCCTTCTAATTCGAGTAACGTTTCTATGGAAACGCCAGGATTTTCGTTTGGGATACGACAATCTCATTTCCGATCCACTAATTATTCTATACTGCATCCCTCACTGCCACACATTGACGAATTCACACGGAAATTGCGTCGCTATGAAATACTATGTGATCTAAGACATTTCCTTCTAATCGAGTAACGTTTCTATGGAAACGACAGGACTTTCTTTTGGCATACGACAATCTCATTTCCGATCCACTACTCCTTCTTTACTGCATCCCTCACTCCCACTCCTTGACGAATTGACACGGAAATTGCGTCGCTATGAAATACTATGGGTTCTATGACTTCTCCTTCTAAATCGAGTAACGTTTCTATGGAAACGACAGGATTTTCTTTTGGGATACGACAATCTAATTTCCGATCCACTAATCCTTCTTTACTGCATCCCTCACTCCCACACATTGACGAATTCACACGGAAGTTGCGTCGCTATGAAATACTATGTGTTCTAAGACATTTCCTTCTAAATTGAGTAATGTTGCTATGGAAACGACAGGCTTTTCTTTTGGGATACGACAATCTCATTTCCGATCCACTAATCCTTCTGTACTGCATCCCTCACTCCCACTCATTGACGAATTCACACGGAAATTGCGCCGCTATGAAACACTATGTGTTCTAAGACATTTCCTTCTAAATCGAATAACGGTTCTATGGAAACGACAGGATTTTTTTTGGGATACGACAATCTCATTTCCGATCCACTAATCCTTCTTTACTGTATCCCTCACTCCCACTCATTGACGAATTCACACGGAAATTGCGCCGCTATGTAATACTATGTGTTCTAAGACATTTCCTTCTAAATCGAATAACGTTTCTATGGAAACGACAGGATTTTCTTTTGGGATACGACAATCTCATTTCCGATCCACTAATCATTCTTTACTGCATCCCTCACTCCCACTCATTGACGAATTAACACAGCAGTTGCTTCGCTATGAAATACTATGTGTTCTAAGACATTTCCGGCTAAATCGAGTAACGTTTCTATGGAAACGACAGGATTTTCTTTCTAAGATGCGACAATCACATTTCCGATCCACTAATCCTTCTTTACTGCATCCCTCACTCCCACACATTGACGAATTCACACGGAAATTGCGTCGCTATGAAATACTATGTGTTCTAAGACATTTCCTTCAAATCGAGTAACGTTTCTATGGAATCGACAGGATTTTCATTTGGGATACGACAATCTCATTTCCGATCCACTAATCCTTCTTTACTGCATCCCTCACTCCCACTCAATGACGAATTCACACGGAAATTGCGTCGCTATGAAATACTATGAGTTCTATGACTTCTCCTTCTAATTCGAGTAACGTTTCTATGGAAACGCCAGGATTTTCTTTTGGGATACGACAATCTCATTTCCGATCCACTAATCCTTCTTTACTGCATCCCTCACTCCCACACATTGACGAATTCACACGGAAATTGCGTCGCTATGAAATACTATGTGTTCTAAGACATTTCCTTCTAATCGAGTAACGTTTCTATGGAAACGACAGGATTTTCTTTTGGCATACGACAATCTCATTTCCGATCCACTACTCCTTCTTTACTGCATCCCTCACTCCCACTCCTTGACGAATTGACACGGAAATTGCGTCGCTATGAAATACTATGGGTTCTATGACTTCTCCTTCTAAATCGAGTAACGTTTCTATGGAAACGACAGGATTTTCTTTTGGGATACGACAATCTAATTTCCGATCCACTAATCCTTCTTTACTGCATCCCTCACTCCCACACATTGACGAATTCACACGGAAGTTGCGTCGCTATGAAATACTATGTGTTCTAAGACATTTCCTTCTAAATCGAGTAACGTTGCTATGGAAACGACAGGATTTTCTTTTGGGATACGACAATCTCATTTCCGATCCACTTATCCTTCTGTACTGCATCCCTCACTCCCACTCATTGACGAATTCACACGGAAATTGCGCCGCTTTGAAACACTATGTGTTCTAAGACATTTCCTTCTAAATCGAATAACGGTTCTATGGAAACGACAGGATTGTTTTTGGGATACGACAATCTCATTTCCGATCCACTAATCCTTCTTTACTGTATCCCTCACTCCCACTCATTGACGAATTCACACGGAAATTGCGCCGCTATGAAATACTATGTGTTCTAAGACATTTCCGTTTAAATCGAGTAACGTTTTTATGGAAACGACAGGATTTTCTTTTGGGATATGACAATCTCATTTCCGATCCACTAATCCTTCTTTACTGCATCCCTCACTCCCACTCATTGACGAATTAACACAGCAGTTGCGTCGCTATGGAGTACTATGTGTTCTAAGACATTTCCTTCTAAATCGAGTAACGTTTCTATGAAAACGACAGGATTTTCTTTTGGGATACGACAATCTCATTTCCGATCCACTAATCCTTCTTTACTGCATCCCTCACTTCCACTCACTGACGAATTCACACGGAAATTGCGTCGCTATGAAATACTATGTGTTCTAAGACTTCTCCTTCTAATTCGAGTAACGTTTCTATGGAAACGCCAGGATTTTCGTTTGGGATATGACAATCTCATTTCCGATCCACTAATTATTCTATACTGCATCCCTCACTGCCACACATTGACGAATTCACACGGAAATTGCGTCGCTATGAAATACTATGTGTTCTAAGACATTTCCGGCTAAATCGAGTAACGTTTCTATGGAAACGACAGGATTTTCTTTCTAAGATGCGACAATCACATTTCCGATCCACTAATCCTTCTTTACTGCATCCCTCACTCCCACACATTGACGAATTCACACGGAAATTGCGTCGCTATGAAATACTATGTGTTCTAAGACATTTCCTTCAAATCGAGTAACGTTTCTATGGAAACGACAGGATTTTCATTTGGGATACGACAATCTCATTTCCGATCCACTAATCCTTCTTTACTGCATCCCTCACTCCCACTCAATGACGAATTCACACGGAAATTGCGTCGCTATGAAATACTATGAGTTCTATGACTTCTCCTTCTAATTCGAGTAACGTTTCTATGGAAACGCCAGGATTTTCTTTTGGGATACGACAATCTCATTTCCGATCCACTAATCCTTCTTTACTGCATCCCTCACTCCCACACATTGACGAATTCACACGGAAATTGCGTCGCTATGAAATACTATGTGTTCTAAGACATTTCCTTCTAATCGAGTAACGTTTCTATGGAAACGACAGGATTTTGTTTTGGGATACGACAATCTCATTTCCGATCCACTAATCCTTCTTTACTGCATCCCTCACTCCCACTCCTTGACGAATTCACACGGAAATTGCGTCGCTATGAAATACTATGGGTTCTATGACTTCTCCTTCTAAATCGAGTAACCTTTCTATGGATACGACAGGAGTTTCTTTTGGGATACGACAATCTAATTTCCGATCCACTAATCCTTCTTTACTGCATCCCTCACTCCCACACATTGACGAATTCACACGTAAGTTGCGTCGCTATGAAATACTATGTGTTCTAAGACATTTCCTTCTAAATCGAGTAACGTTTCTATGGAAACGACAGGATTTTCTTTTGGGATACGACAATCTCATTTCCGATCCACTAATCCTTGTTTACTGCATCCCACTCCCACTCATTGACGAATTCACACGGAAATTGCGTCGCTATGAAATACTATGTGTTCTAAGACATTTCCCTCTAAATCGAGTAACGTATCTATGGAAACGAAAGGATTTTCTTTTGGGATACGACAATCTCATTTCTGATCCACTAATCCTTCTTTACTGCATCCCTCACTCCCACTCATTGCCGAATTAACACAGCAATTGCGTCGCTATGGAGTACTATGTGTTCTAAGACATTTCCTTCTAAATCGAGTAACGTTTCTATGGAAACGACAGGATTTTCTTTTGGGTTACGACAATCTCATTTCCGATCCACTAATCCTTCTTTACTGCATTCCTCACTCCACACATTGACGAATTCACACGGAAATTGCGTCGCTATGAAATACAATGTGTTCTATGACTTCTCCTTCTCAATCGAGTATCGTTTCTATGGAAACGACAGGATTATCTTTTGGGATACGACAACCTCATTTCCGATCCACTAATCCTTCTTTACTGCATCCCTCACTCCCACTCATTGACGAATTCACACGGAAATTGAGTCGCTATGATTTACTATGTGTTGTAAGACATTTCCTTCTAAATAGAGTAACGTTTCTATGGAAACGACAGAATTTTCTTTTGGGATACGACAATCACATTTCCGATCCACTAATCCTTCTTTACTGCATCCCTCACTCCCACACATTGACGAATTCACACGGAAATTGCGTCGCTATGAAATACTATGTGTTCTAAGACATTTCCTTCTAAATCGAGTAACGTTTCTATGGAAACGACTGGATTTTCTTTTGGGGTACGACAATCTCATTTCCGATCCACTAATCCTTCTTTACTGCATCCCTCACTCCCACTCATTGACGAATTCACACGGAAATTCAGTCGCTATGAAATACTATGTGTTCTAAGACATTTCCTTCTAAATCGAGTAACGTTTCTATGGAAACGACAGGATTTTCTTTTGGGATACGACAATCTCATTTCCGATCCACTAATCCTTCTTTACCGCATCCCTCACTCCCACTCATTGACGAATTCACACGGAAATTGCGTCGCTATGAAATACTCTGTGTTCTACAACTTGTCCTTCTAAATCGAGTAACGTTTCTATGGAAACGACAGGATTTTCTTTTGGGATACGACAATCTCATTTCCGATCCACTAATCCTTCTTTACTGCATCCCTCACTCCCACACATTGACGAATTCACACGGAAGTTGCGTCGCTATGAAATACTAGGTGTTCTAAGACATTGCCTTCTAAATCGAGTAACGTTTCTATGGAAACGGCAGGATGTTCTTTTGCGGTACGAGTATCTCTTTCTCGATGCACTATTCCTTTTTTATTGCATCCCTATGTCTCTCACATTGACGAATTAACACAGAAATTGAGTCGCTTTGAAATACTATGGGTTCTATGACTTCTCCATCTAAATCGAGTAACGTTTCTATGTAAACGACAGGATTTTCTTTTGGGATACGACAATCTCATTTCCGATCCACTAATCCTTCTTTACTGCATCCCTCACTCCCACACATTGACGAATTCACACGGAAATTGCGTCGCTATGAAATACTATGTGTTCTAAGATATTTCCTTCTAAATCGAGTAACGTTCCTATGGAAACTACAGGATTTTCTTTTGGGATACGACAATCACATTTCCGATCCACTAATCCTTCTTTACTGCATCCCTCACTCCCACACATAGACGAACTCACACAGAAATTTCGTCGCTATGAAATACTATGTGTTCCAAGACATTTCCTTCTAAATCGAGTAACGTTTCTATGGAAACGACAGGATTTTCTTTTGAAATACGACAATCTCATTTCCGATGCACCAATCCTTCTTTACTGCATCCCTCACTCCCACTCACTGACGAATTCACACGGAAATTGCGTCGCTATGAAATACTATGTGTTCTAAGACATTTCCATCTACATCGAGTAACGTTCAGTAGAAACGACAGGATTTTCTTTTGGGATACGACAATCTCATTTCCGATCCACTAATCCTTCTTTACTGCATCCCTCACTCCCACTCATTGACGAATTCACACGGAAATTGGGTCGCTATAAAATACTATGGGTTCTATGACTTCTCCTTCTAAATCGAGTAACGTTTCTATGGAAACGACAGGTCTTTCTTTTGGGATACGACAATCACATTTCCGATCCACTAATCCTTCTTTACTGCATCCCTCACTCCCACTCATTGACGAATTCACACGGAAATTGCGCCGCTATGAAATACTATGTGTTCTAAGACATTTCCTACTATATCGAGTAACGTTTCTATGGAAACGACAGGATTTTCTTTTGGGAAACGACAATCTCATTTCCGATCCACTAATCCTCCTTTACAGCATCCCTCACTCCCACTCATTGACGAAGTCACACGGAAATTGCGTCGCTATGAAATACTATGTGTTCTAAGACATTTCCATCTAAATCGAGTAACGTTTTTATGGAAACGACAGGATTTTCTTTTGGGATATGACAATCTCATTTCCGATCCACTAATCCTTCTTTACTGCATCCCTCACTCCCACTCATTGACGAATTAACACAGCAATTGCGTCGCTATGGAGTACTATGTGTTCTAAGACATTTCCTTCTAAATCGAGTAACGTTTCTATGAAAACGACAGGATTTTCTTTTGGGATACGACAATCTCATTTCCGATCCACTAATCCTTCTTTACTGCATCCCTCACTTCCACTCACTGACGAATTCACACGGAAATTGCGTCGCTATGAAATACTATGTGTTCTAAGACTTCTCCTTCTAATTCGAGTAACGTTTCTATGGAAACGCCAGGATTTTCGTTTGGGATACGACAATCTCATTTCCGATCCACTAATTATTCTATACTGCATCCCTCACTGCCACACATTGACGAATTCACACGGAAATTGCGTCGCAATGAAATACTATGTGATCTAAGACATTTCCTTCTAATCGAGTAACGTTTCTATGGAAACGACAGGACTTTCTTTTGGCATACGACAATCTCATTTCCGATCCACTACTCCTTCTTTACTGCATCCCTCACTCCCACTCCTTGACGAATTGACACGGAAATTGCGTCGCTATGAAATACTATGGGTTCTATGACTTCTCCTTCTAAATCGAGTAACGTTTCTATGGAAACGACAGGATTTTCTTTTGGGATACGACAATCTAATTTCCGATCCACTAATCCTTCTTTACTGCATCCCTCACTCCCACACATTGACGAATTCACACGGAAGTTGCGTCGCTATGAAATACTATGTGTTCTAAGACATTTCCTTCTAAATTGAGTAATGTTGCTATGGAAACGACAGGCTTTTCTTTTGGGATACGACAATCTCATTTCCGATCCACTAATCCTTCTGTACTGCATCCCTCACTCCCACTCATTGACGAATTCACACGGAAATTGCGCCGCTATGAAACACTATGTGTTCTAAGACATTTCCTTCTAAATCGAATAACGGTTCTATGGAAACGACAGGATTTTTTTTGGGATACGACAATCTCATTTCCGATCCACTAATCCTTCTTTACTGTATCCCTCACTCCCACTCATTGACGAATTCACACGGAAATTGCGCCGCTATGTAATACTATGTGTTCTAAGACATTTCCTTCTAAATCGAATAACGTTTCTATGGAAACGACAGGATTTTCTTTTGGGATACGACAATCTCATTTCCGATCCACTAATCATTCTTTACTGCATCCCTCACTCCCACTCATTGACGAATTAACACAGCAGTTGCTTCGCTATGAAATACTATGTGTTCTAAGACATTTCCGGCTAAATCGAGTAACGTTTCTATGGAAACGACAGGATTTTCTTTCTAAGATGCGACAATCACATTTCCGATCCACTAATCCTTCTTTACTGCATCCCTCACTCCCACACATTGACGAATTCACACGGAAATTGCGTCGCTATGAAATACTATGTGTTCTAAGACATTTCCTTCAAATCGAGTAACGTTTCTATGGAATCGACAGGATTTTCATTTGGGATACGACAATCTCATTTCCGATCCACTAATCCTTCTTTACTGCATCCCTCACTCCCACTCAATGACGAATTCACACGGAAATTGCGTCGCTATGAAATACTATGAGTTCTATGACTTCTCCTTCTAATTCGAGTAACGTTTCTATGGAAACGCCAGGATTTTCTTTTGGGATACGACAATCTCATTTCCGATCCACTAATCCTTCTTTACTGCATCCCTCACTCCCACACATTGACGAATTCACACGGAAATTGCGTCGCTATGAAATACTATGTGTTCTAAGACATTTCCTTCTAATCGAGTAACGTTTCTATGGAAACGACAGGATTTTCTTTTGGCATACGAGAATCTCATTTCCGATCCACTACTCCTTCTTTACTGCATCCCTCACTCCCACTCCTTGACGAATTGACACGGAAATTGCGTCGCTATGAAATACTATGGGTTCTATGACTTCTCCTTCTAAATCGAGTAACGTTTCTATGGAAACGACAGGATTTTCTTTTGGGATACGACAATCTAATTTCCGATCCACTAATCCTTCTTTACTGCATCCCTCACTCCCACACATTGACGAATTCACACGGAAGTTGCGTCGCTATGAAATACTATGTGTTCTAAGACATTTCCTTCTAAATCGAGTAACGTTGCTATGGAAACGACAGGATTTTCTTTTGGGATACGACAATCTCATTTCCGATCCACTTATCCTTCTGTACTGCATCCCTCACTCCCACTCATTGACGAATTCACACGGAAATTGCGCCGCTTTGAAACACTATGTGTTCTAAGACATTTCCTTCTAAATCGAATAACGGTTCTATGGAAACGACAGGATTGTTTTTGGGATACGACAATCTCATTTCCGATCCACTAATCCTTCTTTACTGTATCCCTCACTCCCACTCATTGACGAATTCACACGGAAATTGCGCCGCTATGAAATACTATGTGTTCTAAGACATTTCCGTTTAAATCGAGTAACGTTTTTATGGAAACGACAGGATTTTCTTTTGGGATATGACAATCTCATTTCCGATCCACTAATCCTTCTTTACTGCATCCCTCACTCCCACTCATTGACGAATTAACACAGCAGTTGCGTCGCTATGGAGTACTATGTGTTCTAAGACATTTCCTTCTAAATCGAGTAACGTTTCTATGGAAACGACAGGATTTTCTTTTGGGAAACGACAATCTCATTTCCGATCCACTAATCCTTCTTTACTGCATCCCTCACTCCCACTCATTGACGAATTCACACGGAAATTGGGTCGCTATAAAATACTATGGGTTCTATGACTTCTCCTTCTAAATCGAGTAACGTTTCTATGGAAACGACAGGTCTTTCTTTTGGGATACGACAATCACATTTCCGATCCACTAATCCTTCTTTACTGCATCCCTCACTCCCACTCATTGACGAATTCACACGGAAATTGCGCCGCTATGAAATACTATGTGTTCTAAGACATTTCCTACTATATCGAGTAACGTTTCTATGGAAACGACAGGATTTTCTTTTGGGAAACGACAATCTCATTTCCGATCCACTAATCCTCCTTTACAGCATCCCTCACTCCCACTCATTGACGAAGTCACACGGAAATTGCGTCGCTATGAAATACTATGTGTTCTAAGACATTTCCATCTAAATCGAGTAACGTTTTTATGGAAACGACAGGATTTTCTTTTGGGATATGACAATCTCATTTCCGATCCACTAATCCTTCTTTACTGCATCCCTCACTCCCACTCATTGACGAATTAACACAGCAATTGCGTCGCTATGGAGTACTATGTGTTCTAAGACATTTCCTTCTAAATCGAGTAACGTTTCTATGAAAACGACAGGATTTTCTTTTGGGATACGACAATCTCATTTCCGATCCACTAATCCTTCTTTACTGCATCCCTCACTTCCACTCACTGACGAATTCACACGGAAATTGCGTCGCTATGAAATACTATGTGTTCTAAGACTTCTCCTTCTAATTCGAGTAACGTTTCTATGGAAACGCCAGGATTTTCGTTTGGGATACGACAATCTCATTTCCGATCCACTAATTATTCTATACTGCATCCCTCACTGCCACACATTGACGAATTCACACGGAAATTGCGTCGCAATGAAATACTATGTGATCTAAGACATTTCCTTCTAATCGAGTAACGTTTCTATGGAAACGACAGGACTTTCTTTTGGCATACGACAATCTCATTTCCGATCCACTACTCCTTCTTTACTGCATCCCTCACTCCCACTCCTTGACGAATTGACACGGAAATTGCGTCGCTATGAAATACTATGGGTTCTATGACTTCTCCTTCTAAATCGAGTAACGTTTCTATGGAAACGACAGGATTTTCTTTTGGGATACGACAATCTAATTTCCGATCCACTAATCCTTCTTTACTGCATCCCTCACTCCCACACATTGACGAATTCACACGGAAGTTGCGTCGCTATGAAATACTATGTGTTCTAAGACATTTCCTTCTAAATTGAGTAATGTTGCTATGGAAACGACAGGCTTTTCTTTTGGGATACGACAATCTCATTTCCGATCCACTAATCCTTCTGTACTGCATCCCTCACTCCCACTCATTGACGAATTCACACGGAAATTGCGCCGCTATGAAACACTATGTGTTCTAAGACATTTCCTTCTAAATCGAATAACGGTTCTATGGAAACGACAGGATTTTTTTTGGGATACGACAATCTCATTTCCGATCCACTAATCCTTCTTTACTGTATCCCTCACTCCCACTCATTGACGAATTCACACGGAAATTGCGCCGCTATGTAATACTATGTGTTCTAAGACATTTCCTTCTAAATCGAATAACGTTTCTATGGAAACGACAGGATTTTCTTTTGGGATACGACAATCTCATTTCCGATCCACTAATCATTCTTTACTGCATCCCTCACTCCCACTCATTGACGAATTAACACAGCAGTTGCTTCGCTATGAAATACTATGTGTTCTAAGACATTTCCGGCTAAATCGAGTAACGTTTCTATGGAAACGACAGGATTTTCTTTCTAAGATGCGACAATCACATTTCCGATCCACTAATCCTTCTTTACTGCATCCCTCACTCCCACACATTGACGAATTCACACGGAAATTGCGTCGCTATGAAATACTATGTGTTCTAAGACATTTCCTTCAAATCGAGTAACGTTTCTATGGAATCGACAGGATTTTCATTTGGGATACGACAATCTCATTTCCGATCCACTAATCCTTCTTTACTGCATCCCTCACTCCCACTCAATGACGAATTCACACGGAAATTGCGTCGCTATGAAATACTATGAGTTCTATGACTTCTCCTTCTAATTCGAGTAACGTTTCTATGGAAACGCCAGGATTTTCTTTTGGGATACGACAATCTCATTTCCGATCCACTAATCCTTCTTTACTGCATCCCTCACTCCCACACATTGACGAATTCACACGGAAATTGCGTCGCTATGAAATACTATGTGTTCTAAGACATTTCCTTCTAATCGAGTAACGTTTCTATGGAAACGACAGGATTTTCTTTTGGCATACGAGAATCTCATTTCCGATCCACTACTCCTTCTTTACTGCATCCCTCACTCCCACTCCTTGACGAATTGACACGGAAATTGCGTCGCTATGAAATACTATGGGTTCTATGACTTCTCCTTCTAAATCGAGTAACGTTTCTATGGAAACGACAGGATTTTCTTTTGGGATACGACAATCTAATTTCCGATCCACTAATCCTTCTTTACTGCATCCCTCACTCCCACACATTGACGAATTCACACGGAAGTTGCGTCGCTATGAAATACTATGTGTTCTAAGACATTTCCTTCTAAATCGAGTAACGTTGCTATGGAAACGACAGGATTTTCTTTTGGGATACGACAATCTCATTTCCGATCCACTTATCCTTCTGTACTGCATCCCTCACTCCCACTCATTGACGAATTCACACGGAAATTGCGCCGCTTTGAAACACTATGTGTTCTAAGACATTTCCTTCTAAATCGAATAACGGTTCTATGGAAACGACAGGATTGTTTTTGGGATACGACAATCTCATTTCCGATCCACTAATCCTTCTTTACTGTATCCCTCACTCCCACTCATTGACGAATTCACACGGAAATTGCGCCGCTATGAAATACTATGTGTTCTAAGACATTTCCGTTTAAATCGAGTAACGTTTTTATGGAAACGACAGGATTTTCTTTTGGGATATGACAATCTCATTTCCGATCCACTAATCCTTCTTTACTGCATCCCTCACTCCCACTCATTGACGAATTAACACAGCAGTTGCGTCGCTATGGAGTACTATGTGTTCTAAGACATTTCCTTCTAAATCGAGTAACGTTTCTATGAAAACGACAGGATTTTCTTTTGGGATACGACAATCTCATTTCCGATCCACTAATCCTTCTTTACTGCATCCCTCACTTCCACTCACTGACGAATTCACACGGAAATTGCGTCGCTATGAAATACTATGTGTTCTAAGACTTCTCCTTCTAATTCGAGTAACGTTTCTATGGAAACGCCAGGATTTTCGTTTGGGATATGACAATCTCATTTCCGATCCACTAATTATTCTATACTGCATCCCTCACTGCCACACATTGACGAATTCACACGGAAATTGCGTCGCTATGAAATACTATGTGTTCTAAGACATTTCCGGCTAAATCGAGTAACGTTTCTATGGAAACGACAGGATTTTCTTTCTAAGATGCGACAATCACATTTCCGATCCACTAATCCTTCTTTACTGCATCCCTCACTCCCACACATTGACGAATTCACACGGAAATTGCGTCGCTATGAAATACTATGTGTTCTAAGACATTTCCTTCAAATCGAGTAACGTTTCTATGGAAACGACAGGATTTTCATTTGGGATACGACAATCTCATTTCCGATCCACTAATCCTTCTTTACTGCATCCCTCACTCCCACTCAATGACGAATTCACACGGAAATTGCGTCGCTATGAAATACTATGAGTTCTATGACTTCTCCTTCTAATTCGAGTAACGTTTCTATGGAAACGCCAGGATTTTCTTTTGGGATACGACAATCTCATTTCCGATCCACTAATCCTTCTTTACTGCATCCCTCACTCCCACACATTGACGAATTCACACGGAAATTGCGTCGCTATGAAATACTATGTGTTCTAAGACATTTCCTTCTAATCGAGTAACGTTTCTATGGAAACGACAGGATTTTGTTTTGGGATACGACAATCTCATTTCCGATCCACTAATCCTTCTTTACTGCATCCCTCACTCCCACTCCTTGACGAATTCACACGGAAATTGCGTCGCTATGAAATACTATGGGTTCTATGACTTCTCCTTCTAAATCGAGTAACCTTTCTATGGATACGACAGGATTTTCTTTTGGGATACGACAATCTAATTTCCGATCCACTAATCCTTCTTTACTGCATCCCTCACTCCCACACATTGACGAATTCACACGTAAGTTGCGTCGCTATGAAATACTATGTGTTCTAAGACATTTCCTTCTAAATCGAGTAACGTTTCTATGGAAACGACAGGATTTTCTTTTGGGATACGACAATCTCATTTCCGATCCACTAATCCTTGTTTACTGCATCCCACTCCCACTCATTGACGAATTCACACGGAAATTGCGTCGCTATGAAATACTATGTGTTCTAAGACATTTCCCTCTAAATCGAGTAACGTATCTATGGAAACGAAAGGATTTTCTTTTGGGATACGACAATCTCATTTCTGATCCACTAATCCTTCTTTACTGCATCCCTCACTCCCACTCATTGACGAATTAACACAGCAATTGCGTCGCTATGGAGTACTATGTGTTCTAAGACATTTGCTTCTAAATCGAGTAACGTTTCTATGGAAACGACAGGATTTTCTTTTGGGATACGACAATCTCATTTCCGATCCACTAATCCTTCTTTACTGCATTCCTCACCCCCACACATTGACGAATTCACACGGAAATTGCGTCGCTATGAAATACTATGTGTTCTAAGACTTCTCCTTCTAATTCGAGTAACGTTTCTATGGAAACGCCAGGATTTTCTTTTGGGATACGACAATCTCATTTCCGATCCACTAATCCTTCTTTACTGCATCCCTCACTCCCACACATTGAATAATTCACACGGAAATTGCGTCGCTATGAAATACTATGTGTTCTAAGACATTTCCTTCTAATCGAGTAACCTTTCTATGGAAACGACAGGATTTTCATTTGGGATACGACAATCTCATTTCCGATCCACTAATCCTTCTTTACTGCATCCCTCACTCCCACTCAATGACGAATTCACACGGAAATTGCGTCGCTATGAAATACTATGTGTTCTAAGACTTCTCCTTCTAATTCGAGTAACGTTTCTATGGAAACGACAGGATTTTCTTTTGGGATACGAAAATCTCATTTCCGATCCACTAATCCTTCTTTACTGCATCCCTCACTAACACACATTGACGAATTCACACGGAAATTGCGTCGCCATGAAATACTATGTGTTCTAAGACTTTTCCTTCTAATCGAGTAACGTTTCTATGGAAACGACAGAATTTTCTTTTGGGATACGACAATCTCATTTCCGATCCACTAATCCTTCTTTACTGCATCCCTCACTCGCACTTCTTGACGAATTCACACGGAAATTGCGTCGCTATGAAATACTATGGGTTCTATGACTTCTCCTTCTAAATCGAGTAACGTTTCTATGGAAACGACAGGATTTTCTTTTGGGATACGACAATCTAATTTCCGATCCACTAATCCTTCTTTACTGCATCCCTCACTCCCACACATTGACGAATTCACACGGAAGTTGCGTCGCTATGAAATACTATGTGTTCTAAGACATATCCTTCCAAATCGAGTAACGTTTCTATGGAAACGACAGGATTTTCTTTTGGGATACGACAATCTCATTTCCGATCCACTAATCATTCTTTACTGCATCCCTCACTCCCACTCATTGACGAATTAACACAGCAGTTGCTTCGCTATGAAATACTATGTGTTCTAAGACATTTCCGGCTAAATCGAGTAACGTTTCTATGGAAACGACAGGATTTTCTTTCTAAGATGCGACAATCACATTTCCGATCCACTAATCCTTCTTTACTGCATCCCTCACTCCCACACATTGACGAATTCACACGGAAATTGCGTCGCTATGAAATACTATGTGTTCTAAGACATTTCCTTCAAATCGAGTAACGTTTCTATGGAATCGACAGGATTTTCATTTGGGATACGACAATCTCATTTCCGATCCACTAAT
Organism: Schistocerca piceifrons; assembly: GCF_021461385.2. NCBI lineage: Eukaryota > Metazoa > Arthropoda > Insecta > Orthoptera > Acrididae > Schistocerca > Schistocerca piceifrons. The sequence continues at coordinate 6,194,726 of NW_025728287.1, forward strand.
CCTTCTTTACTGCATCCCTCACTCCCACTCAATGACGAATTCACACGGAAATTGCGTCGCTATGAAATACTATGAGTTCTATGACTTCTCCTTCTAATTCGAGTAACGTTTCTATGGAAACGCCAGGATTTTCTTTTGGGATACGACAATCTCATTTCCGATCCACTAATCCTTCTTTACTGCATCCCTCACTCCCACACATTGACGAATTCACACGGAAATTGCGTCGCTATGAAATACTATGTGTTCTAAGACATTTCCTTCTAATCGAGTAACGTTTCTATGGAAACGACAGGATTTTCTTTTGGCATACGACAATCTCATTTCCGATCCACTACTCCTTCTTTACTGCATCCCTCACTCCCACTCCTTGACGAATTGACACGGAAATTGCGTCGCTATGAAATACTATGGGTTCTATGACTTCTCCTTCTAAATCGAGTAACGTTTCTATGGAAACGACAGGATTTTCTTTTGGGATACGACAATCTAATTTCCGATCCACTAATCCTTCCTTACTGCATCCCTCACTCCCACACATTGACGAATTCACACGGAAGTTGCGTCGCTATGAAATACTATGTGTTCTAAGACATTTCCTTCTAAATCGAGTAACGTTGCTATGGAAACGACAGGATTTTCTTTTGGGATACGACAATCTCATTTCCGATCCACTTATCCTTCTGTACTGCATCCCTCACTCCCACTCATTGACGAATTCACACGGAAATTGCGCCGCTTTGAAACACTATGTGTTCTAAGACATTTCCTTCTAAATCGAATAACGGTTCTATGGAAACGACAGGATTGTTTTTGGGATACGACAATCTCATTTCCGATCCACTAATCCTTCTTTACTGTATCCCTCACTCCCACTCATTGACGAATTCACACGGAAATTGCGCCGCTATGAAATACTATGTGTTCTAAGACATTTCCGCTTAAATCGAGTAACGTTTTTATGGAAACGACAGGATTTTCTTTTGGGATATGACAATCTCATTTCCGATCCACTAATCCTTCTTTACTGCATCCCTCACTCCCACTCATTGACGAATTAACACAGCAATTGCGTCGCTATGGAGTACTATGTGTTCTAAGACATTTCCTTCTAAATCGAGTAACGTTTCTATGAAAACGACAGGATTTTCTTTTGGGATACGACAATCTCATTTCCGATCCACTAATCCTTCTTTACTGCATCCCTCACTTCCACTCACTGACGAATTCACACGGAAATTGCGTCGCTATGAAATACTATGTGTTCTAAGACTTCTCCTTCTAATTCGAGTAACGTTTCTATGGAAACGCCAGGATTTTCGTTTGGGATATGACAATCTCATTTCCGATCCACTAATTATTCTATACTGCATCCCTCACTGCCACACATTGACGAATTCACACGGAAATTGCGTCGCTATGAAATACTATGTGATCTAAGACATTTCCTTCTAATCGAGTAACGTTTCTATGGAAACGACAGGACTTTCTTTTGGCATACGACAATCTCATTTCCGATCCACTACTCCTTCTTTACTGCATCCCTCACTCCCACTCCTTGACGAATTGACACGGAAATTGCGTCGCTATGAAATACTATGGGTTCTATGACTTCTCCTTCTAAATCGAGTAACGTTTCTATGGAAACGACAGGATTTTCTTTTGGGATACGACAATCTAATTTCCGATCCACTAATCCTTCTTTACTGCATCCCTCACTCCCACACATTGACGAATTCACACGGAAGTTGCGTCGCTATGAAATACTATGTGTTCTAAGACATTTCCTTCTAAATCGAGTAATGTTGCTATGGAAACGACAGGCTTTTCTTTTGGTATACGACAATCTCATTTCCGATCCACTAATCCTTCTGTACTGCATCCCTCACTCCCACTCATTGACGAATTCACACGGAAATTGCGCCGCTATGAAACACTATGTGTTCTAAGACATTTCCTTCTAAATCGAATAACGGTTCTATGGAAACGACAGGATTTTTTTTGGGATACGACAATCTCATTTCCGATCCACTAATCCTTCTTTACTGTATCCCTCACTCCCACTCATTGACGAATTCACACGGAAATTGCGCCGCTATGTAATACTATGTGTTCTAAGACATTTCCTTCTAAATCGAATAACGTTTCTATGGAAACGACAGGATTTTCTTTTGGGATACGACAATCTCATTTCCGATCCACTAATCATTCTTTACTGCATCCCTCACTCCCACTCATTGACGAATTAACACAGCAGTTGCTTCGCTATGAAATTCTATGTGTTCTAAGACATTTCCGGCTAAATCGAGTAACGTTTCTATGGAAACGACAGGATTTTCTTTCTAAGATGCGACAATCACATTTCCGATCCACTAATCCTTCTTTACTGCATCCCTCACTCCCACACATTGACGAATTCACACGGAAATTGCGTCGCTATGAAATACTATGTGTTCTAAGACATTTCCTTCAAATCGAGTAACGTTTCTATGGAAACGACAGGATTTTTATTTGGGATACGACAATCTCATTTCCGATCCACTAATCCTTCTTTACTGCATCCCTCACTCCCACTCAATGACGAATTCACACGGAAATTGCGTCGCTATGAAATACTATGAGTTCTATGACTTCTCCTTCTAATTCGAGTAACGTTTCTATGGAAACGCCAGGATTTTCTTTTGGGATACGACAATCTCATTTCCGATCCACTAATCCTTCTTTACTGCATCCCTCACTCCCACACATTGACGAATTCACACGGAAATTGCGTCGCTATGAAATACTATGTGTTCTAAGACATTTCCTTCTAATCGAGTAACGTTTCTATGGAAACGACAGGATTTTCTTTTGGGATACGACAATCTCATTTCCGATCCACTAATCCTTCTTTACTGCATCCCTCACTCCCACTCCTTGACGAATTCACACGGAAATTGCGTCGCTATGAAACACTATGGGTTCTATGACTTCTCCTTCTAAATCGAGTAACCTTTCTATGGATACGAAAGGATTTTCTTTTGGGATACGACAATCTAATTTCCGATCCACTAATCCTTCTTTACTGCATCCCTCACTCCCACACATTGACGAATTCACACGTAAGTTGCGTCGCTATGAAATACTATGTGTTCTAAGACATTTCCTTCTAAATCGAGTAACGTTTCTATGGAAACGACAGGATTTTCTTTTGGGATACGACAATCTCATTTCCGATCCACTAATCCTTGTTTACTGCATCCCACTCCCACTCATTGACGAATTCACACGGAAATTGCGTCGCTATGAAATACTATGTGTTCTAAGACATTTCCCTCTAAATCGAGTAACGTATCTATGGAAACGAAAGGATTTTCTTTTGGGATACGACAATCTCATTTCTGATCCACTAATCCTTCTTTACTGCATCCCTCACTCCCACTCATTGACGAATTAACACAGCAATTGCGTCGCTATGGAGTACTATGTGTTCTAAGACATTTGCTTCTAAATCGAGTAACGTTTCTATGGAAACGACAGGATTTTCTTTTGGGATACGACAATCTCATTTCCGATCCACTAATCCTTCTTTACTGCATACCTCACCCCCACACATTGACGAATTCACACGGAAATTGCGTCGCTATGAAATACAATGTGTTCTATGACTTCTCCTTCTAATTCGAGTAACGTTTCTATGGAAACGACAGGATTTTCTTTTGGGATACGACAATCTCATTTCCGATCCACTAATCCTTCTTTACTGCATCCCTCACTTCCACTCACTGACGAATTCACACGGAAATTGCGTCGCTATGAAATACTATGTGTTCTAAGACTTCTCCTTCTAATTCGAGTAACGTTTCTATGGAAACGCCAGGATTTTCTTTTGGGATACGACAATCTCATTTCCGATCCACTAATCCTTCTTTACTGCATCCCTCACTCCCACACATTGAATAATTCACACGGAAATTGCGTCGCTATGAAATACTATGTGTTCTAAGACATTTCCTTCTAATCGAGTAACCTTTCTATGGAAACGACAGGATTTTCATTTGGGATACGACAATCTCATTTCCGATCCACTAATCCTTCTTTACTGCATCCCTCACTCCCACTCAATGACGAATTCACACGGAAATTGCGTCGCTATGAAATACTATGTGTTCTAAGACTTGTCCTTCTAATTCGAGTAACGTTTCTATGGAAACGACAGGATTTTCTTTTGGGATACGAAAATCTCATTTCCGATCCACTAATCCTTCTTTACTGCATCCCTCACTCCCACACATTGACGAATTCACACGGAAATTGCGTCGCCATGAAATACTATGTGTTCTAAGACTTTTCCTTCTAATCGAGTAACGTTTCTATGGAAACGACAGAATTTTCTTTTGGGATACGACAATCTCATTTCCGATCCACTAATCCTTCTTTACTGCATCCCTCACTCGCACTTCTTGACGAATTCACACGGAAATTGCGTCGCTATGAAATACTATGGGTTCTATGACTTCTCCTTCTAAATCGAGTAACGTTTCTATGGAAACGACAGGATTTTCTTTTGGGATACGACAATCTAATTTCCGATCCACTAATCCTTCTTTACTGCATCCCTCACTCCCACACATTGACGAATTCACACGGAAGTTGCGTCGCTATGAAATACTATGTGTTCTAAGACATTTCCTTCCAAATCGAGTAACGTTTCTATGGAAACGACAGGATTTTCTTTTGGGATACGACAATCTCATTTCCGGTCGACTAATTCTTCTGTACTGCATCCCTCACTCCCACTCATTGACGAATTCACACGGAAATTGCGCCGCTATGAAACACTATGTGTTCTAAGACATTTCCTTCTAAATCGAATAACAGTTATATGGAAACGACAGGATTTTTTTTGGGATACGACAATCTCATTTCCGATCCACTAATCCATCTTTACTGTATCCCTCACTCCCACTCATTGACGAATTCACACGGAAATTGCGCCGCTATGAAATACTATGTGTTCTAAGACATTTCCTTCAAAATCGAGTAACGTTTCTATGGAAACGACAGGATTTTCTTTTGGGATACGACAATCTCATTTCCGATCCACTAATCCTTCTTTACTGCATTCCTCACTCCCACACATTGACGAATTCACACGGAAATTGCGTCGCTATGAAATACAATGTGTTCTATGACTTCTCCTTCTCAATCGAGTATCGTATCTATGGAAACGACAGGATTTTCTTTTGGGATACGACAATCTCATTTCCGATCCACTAATCCTTCTTTACTGCATCCCTCACTCCAACTCATTGACGAATTCACACGGAAATTGAGTCGCTATGATATACTATGTGTTCTAAGACATTTCCTTCTAAATAGAGTAACGTTTCTATGGAAACGACAGAATTTTCTTTTGGGATACGACAATCACATTTCCGATCCACTAATCCTTCTTTATTGCATCCCTCACTCCCACACATTGACGAATTCACACGGAAATTGCGTCGCTATGAAATACTATGTGTTCTAAGACATTTCCTTCTAAATCGAGTAACGTTTCTATGGAAACGACAGGATTTTCTTTTGGGATACGACAATCTCATTTCCGATCCACTAATTCTTCTTTACCGCATCCCTCACTCCCACTCATTGACGAATTCACACGGAAATTGCGTCGCTATGAAATACTCTGTGTTCTACAACTTCTCCTTCTAAATCGAGTAACGTTTCTATGGAAACGACAGGATTTTCTTTTGGGATACGACAATCTCATTTCCGATCCACTAATCCTTCTTTACTGCATCCCTCACTCCCACACATTGACGAATTCACACGGAAGTTGCGTCGCTATGAAATACTAGGTGTTCTAAGACATTGCCTTCTAAATCGAGTAACGTTTCTATGGAAACGACAGGATGTTCTTTTGCGGTACGAGTATCTCTTTCTCGATGCACTATTCCTTTTTTATTGCATCCCTATGTCCCTCACATTGACGAATTAACACAGAAATTGAGTCGCTTTGAAATACTTTGGGTTCTATGACTTCTCCATCTAAATCGAGTAACGTTTCTATGTAAACGACAGGATTTTCTTTTGGGATACGACAATCTCATTTCCGATCCACTAAACCTTCTTTACTGCATCCCTCACTCCCACACATTGACGAATTCACACGGAAATTGCGTCGCTATGAAATACTATGTGTTCTAAGATATTTCCTTCTAAATCGAGTAACGTTCCTGTGGAAACTACAGGATTTTCTTTTGGGATACGACAATCACATTTCCGATCTACTAATCCTTCTTTACTGCATCCCTCACTCCCACACATAGACGAACTCACACGGAAATTTCGTCGCTATGAAATACTATGTGTTCCAAGACATTTCCTTCTAAATCGAGTAACGTTTCTATGGAAACGACAGGATTTTCTTTTGAAATACGACAATCTCATTTCCGGTGCACCAATCCTTCTTTACTGCATCCCTCACTCCCACTCACTGACGAATTCACACGGAAATTCCGTCGCTATGAAATACTATGTGTTCTAAGACATTTCCATCTAAATCGAGTAACGTTTCGGTAGAAACGACAGGATTTTCTTTTGGGATACGACAATCTCATTTCCGATCCACTAATCCTTCTTTACTGCATCCCTCATTCCCACTAATTGACGAATTCACACGGAAATTAGGTCGCTATAAAATACTATGGGTTCTATGACTTCTCCTTCTAAATCGAGTAACGTTTCTATGGAAACGACAGGTCTTTCTTTTGGGATACGACAATCACATTTCCGATCCACTAATCCTTCTTTACTGCATCCCTCACTCCCACTCATTGACGAATTCACACGGAAATTGCGTCGCTATGAAATACTAAGTGTTCTAAGACTTCTCCTTCTAATTCGAGTAACGTTGCTATGGAAACGCCAGGATTTTCGTTTGGGATACGACAATCTCATTTCCGATCCACTAATTATTCTTTACTGCATCCCTCACTGCCACACATTGATGAATTCACACGGAAATTGCGTCGCTATGAAATACTATGAGTTCTAAGACATTTCCTTCTAATCGAGTAACGTTTCTATGGAAACGACAGGATTTTCTTTTGGCATACGACAATCTCATTTCCGATCCACTACTCCTTCTTTACTGCATCCCTCACTCCCAATCCTTGACGAATTGACACGGAAATTGCGTCGCTATGAAATACTATGGGTTCTATGACTTCTCCTTCTAAATCGAGTAACGTTTCTATGGAAACGACAGGATTTTCTTTTGGGATACGACAATCTAATTTCCGATCCACTAATCCTTCTTTACTGCATCCCTCACTCCCACACATTGACGAATTCACACGGAAGTTGCGTCGCTATGAAATACTATGTGTTCTAAGACATTTCCTTCTAAATCGAGTAACGTTGCTATGGAAACGACAGGATTTTCTTTTGGGATACGACAATCTCATTTCCGATCCACTAATCCTTTTGTACTGCATCCCTCACTCCCACTCATTGACGAATTCACACGGAAATTGCGCCGCTATGAAACACTATGTGTTCTAAGACATGTCCTTCTAAATCGAATAACGGTTCTATGGAAACGACAGGATTTTTTTTGGGATACGACAATCTCATTTCCGATCCACTAATCCTTCTTTACTGTATCCCTCACTCCCACTCATTGACGATTTCACACGGAAATTGCGCCGCTATGATATACGAGGGTCAGTCAAAAAGTAATGCCTCCTATTTTTTTTTCTACGTTTAATTGTCAGGAAATTTAAATGCAATTACATAGGTTGAAAACCACAACATTGAGGATCATTTTGTCATTTTTCAATGTAATTTCCGCCCATCTCTACAGTTTTGGTCCATCTTTGAACAAGGGCATGTAACCCAGCACGGTAAAAATCACAGCTCTGCTTCCTAAGCCATTGACGCACGGATGTTTTGACGGCCTCCTCATCTTCAAAATGAATCCCACGATGAGCTTCTTTTAGTGGCCCGAACAGATGGAAGTCTGATGGTGCCAGGTCAGGGCTGTATGGGGGATGAGGCAAAACTTCCCATCCAATTTTGACAATCTCGTCAGAGGTGTGACGACTGGTGTGTGGTCTTGCATTGTCATGCAAAAGAAGAACATCTGCCATTGATTTTGTTGGGCGAACTCGCTGAAGACGTGCTTTAAGTTTGTTGAGGGTTGTGACGTATTGAACAGAATTTATTGTGCATCCCTGCTCCAAAAAATCAACCAGAATCACACCCTCTGTATCCCAGAAAACTGTTGCCATAACTTTCCCTGCCGATCGCACAGTTTTGAATTTTTTCTTCCTCGGCGAGCTTGTGTGACGCCACTCCATTGACTGCCTCTTTGATTCGGGTTCAAAAAAATGCACCCATGTTTCGTCCCCGGTCACAATTTTTTTCAGAAACTCATCTCCCTCCAAACGGAAGCGCTGCAAGTGTTGGGAGGCTATTGTTTTCCTTGCCTCTTTATTCTGATCGGTTAACATTCTTGGAACCCACCGTGCACAAACTTTTGAGTACCCCAATTGTTTAATAATCGTGATCACACTGCCTTTACTAAGAGAAATAATGCGACACGCTTCATCTGCAGTCACCCGACGGTCACCACGAATGATGTCATCAACTTGCTGAATGTTGTGTGGAGTCACTGCACTCACCGGCCTGCCGCTCCGCTTTTCGTCAGTCAACGGTGTTTGCCCTTCAGCTTCCTTACAACGACGAACCCATCGTCTAACAGTGCTGACATCCACTGTCACAACACCATACACCTTCTTCAGTCTTTCATGAATGCGTATGGGCGTTTCACCTTCTGCATTCAAGAATTCAATCACACAACGCTGTCTCAAACGAACATCGATGTCGGCCATCTTACAAACTTCTGCTGTGCTGCCACCTGTTGACACAGAAAGTTACTACTGCAGTGAATTGCAGAAGAAGGTTTGAGGAATGGCGCCAAATTCAAATTTTTCACTTAACTTAATTTCTTTAAGTAGAAAAAAAATGGGAGGCATTACTTTTGACCGACCCTCGTACTATGTGTTCTAAGACATTTCCTTCTAAATCGAGTAACGTTTCTGTGGAAACGACAGGATTTTCTTTTGGGATACGACAATCTCATTTCCGATCCACTAATCCTTCTTTACTGCATCCCTCACTCCCACTCATTAACGAATTCACGCGGAAATTGCGTCGCTATGAAATACTATGTGTTCTAAGACATTTCCTTCTAAATCGAGTAACGTTTCTATGGAAACGAAAGGATTTTCTTTTGGGATACGACAGTCTCATTGTCGCATCCACTAATCCTTCTTTACTGCATCCCTCACTCCCACTCATTGACGAATTCACACGGAAATTGCGTCGCTATGAAATACTATGTGTTCTAAGACATTTCCTTCTAAATCGAGTTACGTTTCTATGGAAACGACAGGATTTTCTTTTGGGATACGACAATCTCATTTCCGATACACTAATCCTTCTTTATTTCATCCCTCACTTCTACTCATTGACGAATTCACACGGAAATTGCGTCGCTATGAAATACTATGTGTTCTAAGACTTTTCCTTCTAAATCGAGTAACGTTTCTATGGAAACGACAGGATTTTCTTTTGGAATACGACAATCTCATTTCCGATCCACTAATCCTTCTTTACTGCATCCCTCACTCCCACTCATTGACGAATTCACACGGAAATTGCGTCGCTATGAAATACTATGTGTTCTAAGACATTTCCTTCTAAATCGAGTAACTTTTCTATGGAAACGAAAGGATTTTCTTTTGCGTTACGACAATCTCATTTCCGATCCACTAATCCTTCTTTACTGCATCCCTCACTCCCACTCATTGACGAATTCACACGGAAATTGCGTCGCTATGAAATACTATGTGTTCTAAGACATTTCATTCCAAATCGAGTAACGTTTCTATGGAAACGACAGGATTTTCTTTTGGGTTACGACAATCTCATTTCCGATCCACTAATCCTTCTTCACTGCATCCCTCACTCCCACTCATTGACGAATTCACACGGAAATTGCGTCGCTATGAAATACTATGTGTTCTAAGACATTTCCTTCTAAATGGAGTAACGTTTCTATGGAAACGACAGGATTTTCTTTTGGTATACGACAATCTCATTTCCGATCCACTAATCCTTCTTTATTTCATCCCTCACTCCCACACATTGACGAATTCACACGGAAATTACGTCGCTATGAAATACTATGTGTTCTAAGACATATCCTTCCAAATCGAGTAACGTTTCTATGGAAACGACAGGATTTTCTTTTGCGATTCGAGGATCTCCTTCTCGATGCACTATTCCTTCTTAATTACATCCCTAGCTCCCTTACATTCACGAATTAACACAGAAATTGAGTCGCTATGAAATACTATGGGTTCTATGACTTCTCCTTCTAAATCGAGTAACGTTTCTATGGAAACGAAAGGATTTTCTTTTAAGATACGACAATCTCATTTCCGATCCACTAATCCTTCTTTACTGCATCCCTCACTCCCACACATTGACGAATTCACACGGAAATTGCGTCGCTATGAAATTCTATGTGTTCTAAGACATTTCCTTCTAAATCGAGTAACGTTTCTATGGAAACGACAGGATTTTCTTTTGGGATACGACAATCACATTTCCGATCCACTAATCCTTCCTTACTGCATCCCTCACTCCCCCACATTGACGAATTCACATGGAAATTGCGTCCCTATGAAATACTATGTGTTCTAGGACACTTCCTTCTAAATCGAGTAACGTTTCTATGGAAACGACAGGATTTTCTTTTGGGATACGACAATCACATTTCCGATCCACTAATCCTCCTTTACTGCATCCCTCACTCCCACACATTGAAGAATTCACACGGAAATTGCGTCGCTAAGAAATACTATGTGTTCTAAGACATTTCCTTCTAAATCGAGTAACTTTTCTATGGAAACGACAGGATTTTCTTTTGGGATACGACAACCTCATTTCCGATCCACTAATCTTTCTTTACTGCATCCCGCACTCCCACTCATTGACGAATTCACACAGAAGTTGCGTCGCTATGAAATGCTATGGGTTCTATTACTTCCCCTACTACATCGAGTAACGTTTCTATGGAAATGACAGGATTTTCTTTTGGGATACGAAAATCTCATTTCCGATCCACTAATCCTTCTTTACTGCATCCCTCACTCCCACACATTGACGAATTCACACGGAAATTGCGTCGCCATGAAATACTATGTGTTCTAAGACTTTTCCTTCTAATCGAGTAACGTTTCTATGGAAACGACAGAATTTTCTTTTGGGATACGACAATCTCATTTCCGATCCACTAATCCTTCTTTACTGCATCCCTCACTCGCACTTCTTGACGAATTCACACGGAAATTGCGTCGCTATGAAATACTATGGGTTCTATGACTTCTCCTTCTAAATCGAGTAACGTTTCTATGGAAACGACAGGATTTTCTTTTGGGATACGACAATCTAATTTCCGATCCACTAATCCTTCTTTACTGCATCCCTCACTCCCACACATTGACGAATTCACACGGAAGTTGCGTCGCTATGAAATACTATGTGTTCTAAGACATTTCCTTCCAAATCGAGTAACGTTTCTATGGAAACGACAGGATTTTCTTTTGGGATACGACAATCTCATTTCCGGTCGACTAATTCTTCTGTACTGCATCCCTCACTCCCACTCATTGACGAATTCACACGGAAATTGCGCCGCTATGAAACACTATGTGTTCTAAGACATTTCCTTCTAAATCGAATAACAGTTATATGGAAACGACAGGATTTTTTTTGGGATACGACAATCTCATTTCCGATCCACTAATCCATCTTTACTGTATCCCTCACTCCCACTCATTGACGAATTCACACGGAAATTGCGCCGCTATGAAATACTATGTGTTCTAAGACATTTCCTTCAAAATCGAGTAACGTTTCTATGGAAACGACAGGATTTTCTTTTGGGATACGACAATCTCATTTCCGATCCACTAATCCTTCTTTACTGCATTCCTCACTCCCACACATTGACGAATTCACACGGAAATTGCGTCGCTATGAAATACAATGTGTTCTATGACTTCTCCTTCTCAATCGAGTATCGTATCTATGGAAACGACAGGATTTTCTTTTGGGATACGACAATCTCATTTCCGATCCACTAATCCTTCTTTACTGCATCCCTCACTCCAACTCATTGACGAATTCACACGGAAATTGAGTCGCTATGATATACTATGTGTTCTAAGACATTTCCTTCTAAATAGAGTAACGTTTCTATGGAAACGACAGAATTTTCTTTTGGGATACGACAATCACATTTCCGATCCACTAATCCTTCTTTATTGCATCCCTCACTCCCACACATTGACGAATTCACACGGAAATTGCGTCGCTATGAAATACTATGTGTTCTAAGACATTTCCTTCTAAATCGAGTAACGTTTCTATGGAAACGACAGTATTTTCTTTTGGGATACGACAATCTCATTTCCGATCCACTAATTCTTCTTTACCGCATCCCTCACTCCCACTCATGACGAATTCACACGGAAATTGCGTCGCTATGAAATACTCTGTGTTCTACAACTTCTCCTTCTAAATCGAGTAACGTTTCTATGGAAACGACAGGATTTTCTTTTGGGATACGACAATCTCATTTCCGATCCACTAATCCTTCTTTACTGCATCCCTCACTCCCACACATTGACGAATTCACACGGAAGTTGCGTCGCTATGAAATACTAGGTGTTCTAAGACATTGCCTTCTAAATCGAGTAACGTTTCTATGGAAACGACAGGATGTTCTTTTGCGGTACGAGTATCTCTTTCTCGATGCACTATTCCTTTTTTATTGCATCCCTATGTCCCTCACATTGACGAATTAACACAGAAATTGAGTCGCTTTGAAATACTTTGGGTTCTATGACTTCTCCATCTAAATCGAGTAACGTTTCTATGTAAACGACAGGATTTTCTTTTGGGATACGACAATCTCATTTCCGATCCACTAAACCTTCTTTACTGCATCCCTCACTCCCACACATTGACGAATTCACACGGAAATTGCGTCGCTATGAAATACTATGTGTTCTAAGATATTTCCTTCTAAATCGAGTAACGTTCCTGTGGAAACTACAGGATTTTCTTTTGGGATACGACAATCACATTTCCGATCTACTAATCCTTCTTTACTGCATCCCTCACTCCCACACATAGACGAACTCACACGGAAATTTCGTCGCTATGAAATACTATGTGTTCCAAGACATTTCCTTCTAAATCGAGTAACGTTTCTATGGAAACGACAGGATTTTCTTTTGAAATACGACAATCTCATTTCCGGTGCACCAATCCTTCTTTACTGCATCCCTCACTCCCACTCACTGACGAATTCACACGGAAATTCCGTCGCTATGAAATACTATGTGTTCTAAGACATTTCCATCTAAATCGAGTAACGTTTCGGTAGAAACGACAGGATTTTCTTTTGGGATACGACAATCTCATTTCCGATCCACTAATCCTTCTTTACTGCATCCCTCATTCCCACTAATTGACGAATTCACACGGAAATTAGGTCGCTATAAAATACTATGGGTTCTATGACTTCTCCTTCTAAATCGAGTAACGTTTCTATGGAAACGACAGGTCTTTCTTTTGGGATACGACAATCACATTTCCGATCCACTAATCCTTCTTTACTGCATCCCTCACTCCCACTCATTGACGAATTCACACGGAAATTGCGTCGCTATGAAATACTATGTGTTCTAAGACTTCTCCTTCTAATTCGAGTAACGTTGCTATGGAAACGCCAGGATTTTCGTTTGGGATACGACAATCTCATTTCCGATCCACTAATTATTCTTTACTGCATCCCTCACTGCCACACATTGATGAATTCACACGGAAATTGCGTCGCTATGAAATACTATGAGTTCTAAGACATTTCCTTCTAATCGAGTAACGTTTCTATGGAAACGACAGGATTTTCTTTTGGCATACGACAATCTCATTTCCGATCCACTACTCCTTCTTTACTGCATCCCTCACTCCCAATCCTTGACGAATTGACACGGAAATTGCGTCGCTATGAAATACTATGGGTTCTATGACTTCTCCTTCTAAATCGAGTAACGTTTCTATGGAAACGACAGGATTTTCTTTTGGGATACGACAATCTAATTTCCGATCCACTAATCCTTCTTTACTGCATCCCTCACTCCCACACAGTGACGAATTCACACGGAAGTTGCGTCGCTATGAAATACTATGTGTTCTAAGACATTTCCTTCTAAATCGAGTAACGTTGCTATGGAAACGACAGGATTTTCTTTTGGGATACGACAATCTCATTTCCGATCCACTAATCCTTTTGTACTGCATCCCTCACTCCCACTCATTGACGAATTCACACGGAAATTGCGCCGCTATGAAACACTATGTGTTCTAAGACATGTCCTTCTAAATCGAATAACGGTTCTATGGAAACGACAGGATTTTTTTTGGGATACGACAATCTCATTTCCGATCCACTAATCCTTCTTTACTGTATCCCTCACTCCCACTCATTGACGATTTCACACGGAAATTGCGCCGCTATGATATACGAGGGTCAGTCAAAAAGTAATGCCTCCTATTTTTTTTTCTACGTTTAATTGTCAGGAAATTTAAATGCAATTACATAGGTTGAAAACCACAACATTGAGGATCATTTTGTCATTTTTCAATGTAATTTCCGCCCATCTCTACAGTTTTGGTCCATCTTTGAACAAGGGCATGTAACCCAGCACGGTAAAAATCACAGCTCTGCTTCCTAAGCCATTGACGCACGGATGTTTTGACGGCCTCCTCATCTTCAAAATGAATCCCACGATGAGCTTCTTTTAGTGGCCCGAACAGATGGAAGTCTGATGGTGCCAGGTCAGGGCTGTATGGGGGATGAGGCAAAACTTCCCATCCAATTTTGACAATCTCGTCAGAGGTGTGACGACTGGTGTGTGGTCTTGCATTGTCATGCAAAAGAAGAACATCTGCCATTGATTTTGTTGGGCGAACTCGCTGAAGACGTGCTTTAAGTTTGTTGAGGGTTGTGACGTATTGAACAGAATTTATTGTGCATCCCTGCTCCAAAAAATCAACCAGAATCACACCCTCTGTATCCCAGAAAACTGTTGCCATAACTTTCCCTGCCGATCGCACAGTTTTGAATTTTTTCTTCCTCGGCGAGCTTGTGTGACGCCACTCCATTGACTGCCTCTTTGATTCGGGTTCAAAAAAATGCACCCATGTTTCGTCCCCGGTCACAATTTTTTTCAGAAACTCATCTCCCTCCAAACGGAAGCGCTGCAAGTGTTGGGAGGCTATTGTTTTCCTTGCCTCTTTATTCTGATCGGTTAACATTCTTGGAACCCACCGTGCACAAACTTTTGAGTACCCCAATTGTTTAATAATCGTGATCACACTGCCTTTACTAAGAGAAATAATGCGACACGCTTCATCTGCAGTCACCCGACGGTCACCACGAATGATGTCATCAACTTGCTGAATGTTGTGTGGAGTCACTGCACTCACCGGCCTGCCGCTCCGCTTTTCGTCAGTCAACGGTGTTTGCCCTTCAGCTTCCTTACAACGACGAACCCATCGTCTAACAGTGCTGACATCCACTGTCACAACACCATACACCTTCTTCAGTCTTTCATGAATGCGTATGGGCGTTTCACCTTCTGCATTCAAGAATTCAATCACACAACGCTGTCTCAAACGAACATCGATGTCGGCCATCTTACAAACTTCTGCTGTGCTGCCACCTGTTGACACAGAAAGTTACTACTGCAGTGGATTGCAGAAGAAGGTTTGAGGAATGGCGCCAAATTCAAATTTTTCACTTAACTTAATTTCTTTAAGTAGAAAAAAAATGGGAGGCATTACTTTTTGACCGACCCTCGTACTATGTGTTCTAAGACATTTCCTTCTAAATCGAGTAACGTTTCTGTGGAAACGACAGGATTTTCTTTTGGGATACGACAATCTCATTTCCGATCCACTAATCCTTCTTTACTGCATCCCTCACTCCCACTCATTAACGAATTCACGCGGAAATTGCGTCGCTATGAAATACTATGTGTTCTAAGACATTTCCTTCTAAATCGAGTAACGTTTCTATGGAAACGAAAGGATTTTCTTTTGGGATACGACAGTCTCATTTCCGATCCACTAATCCTTCTTTACTGCATCCCTCACTCCCACTCATTGACGAATTCACACGGAAATTGCGTCGCTATGAAATACTATGTGTTCTAAGACATTTCCTTCTAAATCGAGTTACGTTTCTATGGAAACGACAGGATTTTCTTTTGGGATACGACAATCTCATTTCCGATACACTAATCCTTCTTTATTTCATCCCTCACTTCTACTCATTGACGAATTCACACGGAAATTGCGTCGCTATGAAATACTATGTGTTCTAAGACTTTTCCTTCTAAATCGAGTAACGTTTCTATGGAAACGACAGGATTTTCTTTTGGAATACGACAATCTCATTTCCGATCCACTAATCCTTCTTTACTGCATCCCTCACTCCCACTCATTGACGAATTCACACGGAAATTGCGTCGCTATGAAATACTATGTGTTCTAAGACATTTCCTTCTAAATCGAGTAACGTTTCTATGGAAACGAAAGGATTTTCTTTTGCGTTACGACAATCTCATTTCCGATCCACTAATCCTTCTTTACTGCATCCCTCACTCCCACTCATTGACGAATTCACACGGAAATTGCGTCGCTATGAAATACTATGTGTTCTAAGACATTTCATTCCAAATCGAGTAACGTTTCTATGGAAACGACAGGATTTTCTTTTGGGTTACGACAATCTCATTTCCGATCCACTAATCCTTCTTCACTGCATCCCTCACTCCCACTCATTGACGAATTCACACGGAAATTGCGTCGCTATGAAATACTATGTGTTCTAAGACATTTCCTTCTAAATGGAGTAACGTTTCTATGGAAACGACAGGATTTTCTTTTGGTATACGACAATCTCATTTCCGATCCACTAATCCTTCTTTATTTCATCCCTCACTCCCACACATTGACGAATTCACACGGAAATTACGTCGCTATGAAATACTATGTGTTCTAAGACATATCCTTCCAAATCGAGTAACGTTTCTATGGAAACGACAGGATTTTCTTTTGCGATTCGAGGATCTCCTTCTCGATGCACTATTCCTTCTTAATTACATCCCTAGCTCCCTTACATTCACGAATTAACACAGAAATTGAGTCGCTATGAAATACTATGGGTTCTATGACTTCTCCTTCTAAATCGAGTAACGTTTCTATGGAAACGAAAGGATTTTCTTTTAAGATACGACAATCTCATTTCCGATCCACTAATCCTTCTGTACTGCATCCCTCACTCCCACACATTGACGAATTCACACGGAAATTGCGTCGCTATGAAATTCTATGTGTTCTAAGACATTTCCTTCTAAATCGAGTAACGTTTCTATGGAAACGACAGGATTTTCTTTTGGGATACGACAATCACATTTCCGATCCACTAATCCTTCCTTACTGCATCCCTCACTCCCCCACATTGACGAATTCACATGGAAATTGCGTCCCTATGAAATACTATGTGTTCTAGGACACTTCCTTCTAAATCGAGTAACGTTTCTATGGAAACGACAGGATTTTCTTTTGGGATACGACAATCACATTTCCGATCCACTAATCCTCCTTTACTGCATCCCTCACTCCCACACATTGAAGAATTCACACGGAAATTGCGTCGCTAAGAAATACTATGTGTTCTAAGACATTTCCTTCTAAATCGAGTAACTTTTCTATGGAAACGACAGGATTTTCTTTTGGGATACGACAACCTCATTTCCGATCCACTAATCTTTCTTTACTGCATCCCGCACTCCCACTCATTGACGAATTCACACAGAAGTTGCGTCGCTATGAAATGCTATGGGTTCTATTACTTCCCCTACTACATCGAGTAACGTTTCTATGGAAATGACAGGATTTTCTTTTGGGATACGACAATCTCATTTCCGATCCACTAATCCTTCTTTACTGCATCCCTCACTCCCACTCATTGACGAATTAACACGGAAATTGCGTCGCTATGAAATACTATACGTTCTAAGACATTTCCTTCTAAATCGAGCAACGTTTCTATGGAAAAGACAGGATTTTCTTTTGGGATACGACAATCTCATTTCCGATCCACTAATCCTTCTTTACTGCATCCCTCACTCCCACTCATTGACGAATTCACACGGAAATTGCGTCGCTATGAAATACTATGTGTTCTAAGGCATTTCCTTCTAAATCGAGTAGCGTTTCTATTTAAAGGACACGATTTTCTTTTGGGATACGACAATCTCATTTCCGATCCACTAATCCTTCTTTACTGCATACCTCACTCCCACTCATTGACGAATTCACACGGAAATTGCGTCGCTGTGAAATGCTATGGGTTCTATGACTTCTCCTTCTAAATCGAGTGACGTTTCTATGGAAACGACAGGATATTCTTTTGTGATACGACAATCTCATTTCCGATCCACTAATCCATCTTTACTGCATCCCTCACTCCCACACATTGACGAATTGACTTGGAAATTGCGTCGTTATGATATACCATGTGTTCTAAGACATTTCCTTCTAAATCGAGTAACGTTCCTATGGAAACGACAGGATTTTCTTTTGGGATACGAGTATCTCCTTCTCGATGCACTATTCCTTCTTTATTGCATCCCTAGCTCTATCACATTGACGAATTAACACAGAAATTGAGTCGCTATGAAATACTATGGGTTCTAAGACTTCTCCTTCTCAATCGGGTAACTTTTCTACGGAAACGACACAATTTTCTTTTGGGATACGACAATCTCATTTCCGATCCACTAATCCTTCTTTACTGCATCCCTCACTCGCACTCATTGACGAATTCACACGGAAATTGCGTCGCTATGAAATACTATGTGTTCTAAGACATTTCCTTCTAAATCGAGTAACGTTTCTATGGAAACGACAGGATTTTCTTTTGGGATACGACAATCACATTTCCGATCCACTAATCCTTCTTTACTGCATCCCTCACTCCCACACATTGACGAATTCACACGGAAATTGCGTCGCTATGAAATACTATGTGTTCTAAGACATTTCCTTCTAAATCGAGTAACGTTTCTATGGAAACGACAGGATTTTCTTTTGGGATACGACCACCTCATTTCCGATTCACTTATCTTTCTTTACTGCATCCCTCACTCCCACTCATTGACGAATTCACACAGAAATTGCGTCGCTATGTAATACTATATGTTCTATTACTTCCCCTACTACATCGAGTAACGTTCTACATCTACTACATCTACATTGATACTCCGCAAGCCACCCAACGGTGTGTGGCGGAGGGCACTTTACGTGCCACTGTCATTACCTCCCTTTCCTGTTCCAGTCGCGTATGGTTCGCGGGAAGAACGACTGTCTGAAAGCCTCCGTGCGCGCTCTAATCTCTCTAATTTTACATTCGTGATCTCCTCGGGAAGTATAAGTAGGGGGAAGCAATATATTCGATACCTCATCCAGAAACGCACCCTCTCGAAACCTGGCGAGCAAGCTACACCGCGATGCAGAGCGCCTCTCTTGCAGAGTCTGCCACTTGAGTTTATTAAACATCTCCGTAACGCTATCACGGTTACCAAATAACCCATTGACGAAACGCGCCGCTCTTCTTTGGATCTTCTCTATCTCCTATTTCTATGGAAATGACAGGATTTTCTTTTGGGATACGACAATCTCATTTCCGATCCACTAATCCATCTTTACTGCATCCCTCACTCCCACTCATTGACGAATTCACACGGAAATTGCGTCGCTATGAAATACTATGTGTTCTAAGACATTTCCTTCTAAATCGAGTAACGTTTCTATGGAAACGACAGGATTTTCTTTTGGGATACGACAATCACATTTCCGATCCACTAATCCTTCTATACTGCATCCCTCACTCCCACACATTTGACGAATTCACACGGAAATTGGGTCGCTATTAAATACTATAGGTTCTATGACTTCTCCTTCTAAATCGAGTAACGTTTCTATGGAAACGACAGGATTTTCTTTTGGGATACGACAATCTCATTTCCGATCCACTAATCCAACTTTGCTGCATCCCTCACTCCCAGTCATTGACGAATTCACACGGAAATTGCGTCGCTATGAAATACTATGTGTTCTAAGACATTTCCTTCTATATCGAGTAACGTTTCTATGGAAAGGACAGGATTTTCTTTTGCGATACGAGTATCGCCCTCTCGATGCACTATTCCTTCTTTATTGCATCCCTAGCTCCCTCACATTGACGAATTAACACAGAAATTGAGTCGCTATGAAATACTATGTGTTCTAAGACATTTTCATCTAAATCGAGTAACGTTTCTATGGAAACGACAGGATTTTCTTTTGGGATACGACAATCACATTAGCGATCTACTAATCCTTCTTTACTGCATCCCTCACTCCCACACATTGACGAATTCACACGAAAATTGCGTCGCTATGAAATACTATGTGCTCTAAGACATTTCCTTCTAAATCGAGTAACGTTTCTATGGAAACGACAGGATTTTCTTTTGGGATACGACAATCACATTTCCGATCCACTAATCCTTCTTTACTGCATCCCTCACTCCCTCACATTGACGATTTCACACGGAAATTGCGTCGCTATGACATACTATGTGTTCTAAGACATTTCCTTCTAAATCGAGTAACGTTTCTTTGGAAACGACAGGATTTTCTTTTGGGATACGACAATCTCATTTCCGAACCACTAATCCTTCCTTACTGCACCCTTCACTCCCACACAATGACGAATTCACACGGAAATTGCGTCGCTATGAAATACTATGGGTTCTATGACGTCTCCTTCTAAATCGAGTAACGTTTCTATGGAAACGACAGGATTTTCTCTTGGGATACGACAATCCCATTTCCGATCCACTAATCCTTCTTTACTGCAACCCTCACTCCTACTCATTGACGAATTCACACGGAAATTGCGTCGCTATGAAATACTATGGGTTCTATGACTTCTCGTTCTAAATCGAGTAACGTTTCTATGGAAACGACAGGATTTTCTTTTTGGATACGACAATCTCATTTCCGATCCACTAATCCTTCTTTACTGCATCCCTCACTCCCACACATTGACGAATTCACACGGAAATTGCGTCGCTATGAAATACTATGTGTTCTAAGACATTTCCTTCTAAATCGAGTAACGTTTCTATGGAAACGACAGGATTTTCTTTTGGGATACGACAATCTCATTTCTGATCCACTAATCCTTCTTTACTGCATCCCTCACTCCCATACATTGACGAATTAACACAACAATTGCGTCGCAATGAAATACTATGGGTCCTATGACTTCTCCTTCTAAATCGAGTAACGTTTTTATATAAACGACAGGATTTTCTTTTGGGATACGACAATCTCATTTCCGATCCACTAATCCTCCTTTACTGCATCCCTCACTCCCACACATTGACGAATTCACACAGAAATTGCGTCGCTATGAAATACTATGTGTTCTAAGACATTTCCTTCAAAATCGAGTAACGTTTCTATGGTAACGACAGGATTTTCTTTTGCGATACGAGTATCTCCTTCTCGATGCACTATTCCTTCTTTATTGTATCCCTAGCTCCCTCAAATTGGCGAATTAACACAGAAATTGAGTCGCTATGAAATACTATGTGTTCTAAGACATTTCCTTCTAATTCGAGTAACGTTTCTATGGAAACGACAGGATTTTCTTTTGGGATACGACAATCAGATTTCCGATCCACTAATCCTTCTTTACTGCATCCCTCACTCCCACACATTGACGAATTCACACGGAAATTGCGTCGCTATGACATACTACGTGTTCTAAGACATTTCCTTCTAAATCGAGTAACGTTTCTATGGTAACGACAAGATATTCTTTTGCGATACGAGTATCTCCTTCTCGATGCACTATTCCTTCTTTATTGCATCCCTAGCTCCCTCACATTGACGAATTAACACAGAAATTGAGTCGCTATGAAATACTATGTGTTCTAAGACATTTCCTTCTAAATCGAGTAACGTTTCTATGGAAACGACAGGATTTTCTTTTGGGATACGACAATCACATTTCCGATCTACTAATCCTTCTTTACTGCATCCCTCACTCCCACACATTGACGAATTCACACGGAAATTGCGTCGCTATGAAATACTATGTGCTCTAAGACATTTCCTTCTAAATTGAGTAACGTTTCTATGGAAACGACAGGATTTTCTTTTGGGATACGACAATCACATTTCCGATCCACTAATCCTTCTTTACTGCATCCCTCACTCCCACACATTGACGAATTCACACGGAAATTGCGTCGCTATGACATACTATGTGTTCTAAGACATTTCCTTCTAAATCGAGTAACGGTTCTTTGGAAACTACAGGATTTTCTTTTGGGATACGACAATCTCATTTCCGATCCACTAATCCTTCCTTACTGCATCCCTAACTACCACTCATTGACGAATTCACAAGGAAATTGCGTCGCTATGAAATACTATAGGTTCTATGACTTCTCCTTCTAAATCTTGCAACGTTTCTATGGAAACGACTGGATTTTCTTTTGGGATACGACAATCTTATTTCCCATCCACTAATCCTCCTTTACTGCATCCCCCACTCCCACACATAGACGAATTCACACGGAAATTGCGTCGCTATGAATTACTATGTGTTCTAAGACATTTCCTTCTAAATCGAGTAACGTTTCTATGGTAACGACAGGATTTTCTTTTGCGATACGAGTTTCTCCTTCTCGATGCATTATTCCTTCTTTATTGCATCCCTAGCTCCCTCACATTGGCGAATTAACACAGAAATTTGAGTCGCTATGAAATACTATGTGTTCTAAGACATTTCCTTCTAAATCGAGTAACGTTTCTATGGAAACGACAGGATTTTCTTTTGGGATCCGAGAATCACATTTCCGATCCGCTAATCCTTCTTTACTGCATCCCTAACTCCCACACTTTGACGAATTCACACGGAAATTGCGTCGCTATGACATACTATGTGTTCTAAGACATTTCCTTCTAAATCGAGTAACGTTTCTTCGGAAACGACAGGATTTTCTTTGGGATACGACAATCTCATTTCCGATCCACTAATCCTTCCTTACTGCATCCGTCACTCCCACACATTGACGAATTCACTCGGAAATTGCGTCGCTATGAAATACTATGGGTTCTATGACTTCTCCTTCTAAATCGAGTAACGTTTCTATGGAAACGACAGGATTTTCTTTTGGGATACGACAATCTCATTTCCGATCCACTAATCCTTCTTAACTGCATCCCTCAATACCACCCATTGACGAATTCGCAAGGAAATTGCGTCGCTATGAAATACTATGGGTTCTATGACTTCTCCTTCTAAATCGAGCAACGTTTCTATGGAAACGACAGGATTTTCTTTTGGGATACGACAATCTCATTTCCGATCCACTAATCCTTCTTTACTGCATCCCTCACTCCTACTCATTGACGAATTCATACGGAAATTTCGTCGCTATGAAATACTATGGGTTCTATGACTTCTCCGTCTAAATCGAGTAACGTTTCTATGGAAACGACAGGATTTCCTTTTGGGATACGACAATCACATTTCCGATCCACTAATCCTTCTTTACCGCATCCCTCACTCCCACTCGTTGACGAATTCACACGGAAATTGCGTCGCTATGAAATACGATGGGTTCTATGACATCTCCTTCTAAATCGAGTAACGATTCTGTGGAAACGACAGGATTTTCTTTTGGGATACGACAATCTCATTTCCCATCCACTAATCCTTCATTACTGCATCCCTCACTCCCACGCATTACCGAATTAACACAGCAATTGCGTCGCAATGAAATGCTATGGGTTCTATGACTTCTCCTTCTAAATCGAGTAACGTTTCTATGGAAACGACAGGATTTTCTTTTGGGATACGACAATCTCATTTCCGATCCACTAATCCTTCTTTACTGCATCCGTCACTCCCACACATTGACGAATTCACATGGAAATTGCGTCGCTATGAAATACAATGTGTTCTAAGACATTTCCTTCTAAATCGAGTAACGTTTCTATGGAAACGACAGGATTTTCTTTTGGGATACGACAATCTCATTTCCGATCCACTAATCATTCTTTACTGCATCCCTCACTCCCACTCTTTGACGAATTCACACGGAAATTGCGTCGCTATGAAATACTATGTGTTCTAAGACTTCTCCTTCTAAATCGAGTAACGTATCTATGGAAACGACAGGATTTTCTTTTGGGATACGACAATCTCATTTCCGATCCACTAACCCCTCTTTACTGCATCCCTTACTCCCACTGTTTGACGAATTCACACGGAAATTGCGTCGCTATGAAATACTATGTGTTCTAAGACTTCTCCTTCTAAATCGAGTAACGTATCTATGGAAACGACAGGATTTTCTTTTGGGATACGTCAATCTCTTTTCCGATAAATTAATCCTTCTTTCCTGCATCCCTCACTCCCACTCATCGACGAAATCACACGGAATTTGCGTCGCTATGAAATACTATGGGTTCTATGACTTCTCCTTCTAAATCGAGTAACGTTTCTACGGAAACGACAGGACTTTCTTTTGGGATACGACAATCTCATTTCCGATCCACTAATCCTTCTTTACTGCATCCCTCACTCCCGCACATTGACGAATTCACACGGAAATTGTGTCGCTATGAAATACTATGTGTTCTAAGACTTCTCCTTCTAAATCGAGTAACGTATCTATGGAAACGACAGGATTTTCTTTTGGGATACGACAATCTCATTTCCGATCCACCAATCCTTCTTTACTGCATCCCTCACTCCCACTCATTGACGAATTCACACGGAAATTGCGTCGCTATGAAATACTATGGGATCTATGACTTCTCCTTCTAAATCGAGTAACGTTTCTATGGAAACGCCAGGATTTTCTTTTGGGATACGACAATCTCATTTCCGATCCACTAACCCCTCTTTACTGCATCCCTTACTCCCACTCTTTGACGAATTCACACGGAAATTGCGTCGCTATGAAATACTATGTGTTCTAAGACACTTCCTTCTAAATCGTGTAACGTTTCTATGGAAACGACAGGATTTTCTTTTGGGATACGACAATCTCTTTTCCGATCCACTAATCCTTCTTTCCTGCATCCCTCACTCCCACTCATCGACGAATTCACACGGAAATTGCGTCGCTATGAAATACTATGGGTTCTATGACATCTCCTTCTGAATCGAGTATCGTTTCTACGGAAACGACAGGATTTTCTTTTGGGATACCACAATCTCATTTCCGATCCACTAATCCTTCTTTACTGCATCGCTCACTCCCACACATTGACGAATTCACACGGAAATTGTGTCGCTATGAAATACTATGTGTTCTAAGACTTCTCCTTCTAAATCGAGTAACGTATCTATGGAAACGACAGGATTTTCTTTTGCGATACTAGTTTCGCCCTCTCGATGCACTATTCCTTCTTTATTGCATCCCTAGCTCCCTCACATTGGCGAATTAACACAGAAATTCTGTCGCCATGAAATACTATGGGTTCTCTGACTTTTCCTTCTAAATCGAGTAACGTTTCTATGGAAACGACAGGATTTTCTTTTGGGATACGAAAATCTCATTTCCGATCCACTAATCCTTCTTTACCGCATGCCTCACTCCCACTCATTGACGAATTAACACGGAAATTGCGTCGCTATGAAATACTATACGTTCTAAGACATTTCCTTCTAAATCGAGTAACGTTTCTATGGAAACGACTGGATTTTCTTTTGGGATACGACAATCTCATTTCCGATCCACTAATCCTTCTTTACTGCATCCCTCACTCCCACTCATTGACGAATTCACACGGAAATTGCGTCGCTATGAAATACTATGTGTTCTAAGGCATTTCCTTCTAAATCGAGTAACGTTTCTATTTAAAGGACACGATATTCTTTTGGGATACGACAATCTCATTTCCGATCCACTAATCCTTCTTTACTGCATACCTCACTCCCACTCATTGACGAGTTCACACGGAAATTGCGTCGCTGTGAAATGCTATGGGTTCTATGACTTCTCCTTCTAAATCGAGTAACGTTTCTATGGAAACGACAGGATATTCTTTTGTGATACGACAATCTCATTTCCGATCCACTAATCCATCTTTACTGCATCCCTCACTCCCACACATTGACGAATTCACATGGAAATTGCGGTGTTATGATATACCATGTGTTCTAAGACATTTCCTTCTAAACCGAGTAACGTTCCTATGGAAACGACAGGATTTTCTTTTGGGATACGAGTATCTCCTTCTCGATGCACTATTCCTTCTTTATTGCATCCCTAGCTCTATCACATTGACGAATTAACACAGAAATTGAGTCGCTATGAAATACTATGGGTTCTATGACGTCTCCTTCTAAATCGGGTAACTTTTCTATGGAAACGACGCAATTTTCTTTTGGGATACGACAATCTCATTTCCGATCCACTAATCCTTCTTTACTGCATCCCTCACTCGCACTCATTGACGAATTCACACGGAAATTGCGTCGCTATGAAATACTATGTGTTCTAAGACATTTCCTTCTAAATCGAGTAACGTTTCTATGGAAACGACAGGATTTTCTTTTGGGATACGACAATCACATTTCCGATCCACTAATCCTTCTTTACTGCATCCCTCACTCCCACACATTGACGAATTCACACGGAAATTGCGTCGCTATGAAATACTATGTGTTCTAAGACATTTCCTTCTAAATCGAGTAACGTTTCTATGGAAACGACAGGATTTTCTTTTGGGATACGACCACCTCATTTCCGATTCACTTATCTTTCTTTACTGCATCCCTCACTCCCACTCATTGACGAATTCACACAGAAATTGCGTCGCTATGTAATACTATATGTTCTATTACTTCCCCTACTACATCGAGTAACGTTTCTATGGAAATGACAGGATTTTCTTTTGGGATACGACAATCTCATTTCCGATCCACTAATCTATCTTTACTGCATCCCTCACTCCCACTCATTGACGAATTCACACGGAAATTACGTCGCTATGAAATACTATGTGTTCTAAGACATTTCCTTCTAAATCGAGTAACGTTTCTATGGAAACGACAGGATTTTCTTTTGGGATACGACAATCACATTTTCGATCCACTAATCCTTCTATACTGCATCCCTCACTCCCACACATTTGACGAATTCACACGGAAATTGGGTCGCTATTAAATACTATAGGTTCTATGACTTCTCCTTCTAAATCGAGTAACGTTTCTATGGAAACGACAGGATTTTCTTTTGGGATACGACAATCTCATTTCCGATCCACTAATCCTTCTTTACTGCATCCCTCACTCCCACTCATTGTCGAATTCACACGGAAATTGCGTCGTTATGAAATACCATGTGTTCTAAGACATTTCCTTCTAAATCGAGTAACGTTCCTATGGATACGACAGGATTTTCTTTTGGGATACGAGTATCTCCTTCTCGATGCACTATTCCTTCTTTATTGCATCCCTAGCTCCCTCACATTGACGAATTAACACTGAAATTGAGTCGCTATGAAATACTATGGGTTCTATGACTTCTCCTTCTAAATCGGGTAACTTTTCTATGGAAACGACAGGATTTTCTTTTGGGATACGACAATCTCATTTCCGATCCACTAATCCTTCTTTGCTGCATCCCTCACTCCCAGTCATTGACGAATTCAGACGGAAATGGCGTCGCTATGAAATACTATGTGTTCTAAGACATTTCCTTCTATATCGAGTAACGTTTCTATGGAAAGGACAGGATTTTCTTTTGGGATACGACAATCTCATTTGCGATCCACTAATCCTTCTTTACTGCATCCCTCACTCCCACACATTGACGAATTCACACGAAAATTGCGTCGCTATGAAATACTATGTGCTCTAAGACATTTCCTTCTAAATCGAGTAACGTTTCTATGGAAACGACAGGATTTTCTTTTGGGATACGACAATCACATTTCCGATCCACTAATCCTTCTTTACTGCATCCCTCACTCCCACACATTGACGATTTCACACGGAAATTGCGTCGCTATGACATACTATGTGTTCTAAGACATTTCTTTCTAAATCGAGTAACGTTTCTTTGGAAACGACAGGATTTTCTTTTGGGATACGACAATCTCATTTCCGAACCACTAATCCTTCCTTACTGCACCCTTCACTCCCACACATTGACGAATTCACACGGAAATTGCGTCGCTATGAAATACTATGGGTTCTATGACGTCTCCTTCTAAATCGAGTAACGTTTCTATGGAAACGACAGGATTTTCTTTTGGGATACGACAATCCCATTTCCGATCCACTAATCCTTCTTTACTGCATCCCTCACTCCTACTCATTGACGAATTCACACGGAAATTGCGTCGCTATGAAATACTATGGGTTCTATGACTTCTCCTTCTAAATCGAGTAACGTTTCTATGGAAACGACAGGATTTCCTTTTTGGATACGACAATCTCATTTCCGATCCACTAATCCTTCTTTACTGCATCCCTCACTCCCACACATTGACGAATTCACACGGAAATTGCGTCGCTATGAAATACTATGTGTTCTAATACATTTCCTTCTAAATCGAGTAACGTTTCTATGGAAACGACAGGATTTTCTTTTGGGATACGACAATCTCATTTCTGATCCACTAATCCTTCTTTACTGCATCCCTCACTCCCATACATTGACGAATTAACACAACAATTGCGTCGCAATGAAATACTATGGGTCCTATGACTTCTCCTTCTAAATCGAGTAACGTTTTTATATAAACGACAGGATTTTCTTTTGGGATACGACCATCTCATTTCCGATCCACTAATCCTCCTTTACTGCATCCCTCACTCCCACACATTGACGAATTCACACAGAAATTGCGTCGCTATGAAATGCTATGTGTTCTAAGACATTTCCTTCAAAATCGAGTAACGTTTCTATGGTAACGACAGGATTTTCTTTTGCGATACGAGTATCTCCTTCTCGATGCACTATTCCTTCTTTATTGCATCCCTAGCTCCCTCAAATTGGCGAATTAACACAGAAATTGAGTCGCTATGAAATACTATGTGTTCTAAGACATTTCCTTCTAAATCGAGTAACGTTTCTATGGAAACGACAGGATTTTCTTTTGGGATACGACAATCACATTTCCGATCTACTAATCCTTCTTTACTGCATCCCTCACTCCCACACATTGACGAATTCACACGGAAATTGCGTCGCTATGAAATACTATGGGTTCTATGACTTCTCCTTCTAAATCGGGTAACTTTTCTATGGAAACGACAGGATTTTCTTTTGGGATACGACAATCTCATTTCCGATCCACTAATCCCTCTTTACTGCATCCCTCACTCCCAAACATTGACGAATTCGCACGGAAATTACGTTGCTATGAAATACTATGTGTTCTAAGACATTTCCTTCTAAATCGAGTAACGTTTCTATGGAAACGACGGGATTTTCTTTTGGGATACGACAAACTCATTTCCGATCCACTAATCCTTCTTTGCTGCATCCCTCACTCCCAGTCATTGACGAATTCACACGGATATGCGTCGCTATGAAATACTATGTGTTCTAAGACATTTCCTTCTATATCGAGTAACGTTTCTATGGAAAGGACAGGATTTTCTTTTGGGATACGACAATCTCATTTGCGATCCACTAATCCTTCTTTACTGCATCCCTCACTCCCACACATTGACGAATTCACACGAAAATTGCGTCGCTATGAAATACTATGTGCTCTAAGACATTTCCTTCTAAATCGAGTAACGTTTCTATGGAAACGACAGGATTTTCTTTTGGGATACGACAATCACATTTCCTATCCACTAATCCTTCTTTACTGCATCCCTCACTCCCACACATTGACGATTTCACACGGAAATTGCGTCGCTATGACATACTATGTGTTCTAAGACATTTCCTTCTAAATCGAGTAACGTTTCTTTGGAAACGACAGGATTTTCTTTTGGGATACGACAATCTCATTTCCGAACCACTAATCCTTCCTTACTGCACCCTTCACTCCCACACATTGACGAATTCACACGGAAATTGCGTCGCTATGAAATACTATGGGTTCTATGACGTCTCCTTCTAAATCGAGTAACGTTTCTATGGAAACGACAGGATTTTCTTTTGGGATACGACAATCCCATTTCCGATCCACTAATCCTTCTTTACTGCATACCTCACTCCTACTCATTGACGAATTCACACGGAAATTGCGTCGCTATGAAATACTATGGGTTCTATGACTTCTCGTTCTAAATCGAGTAACGTTTCTATGGAAACGACAGGATTTCCTTTTTGGATACGACAATCTCATTTCCGATCCACTAATCCTTCTTTACTGCATCCCTCACTCCCACACATTGACGAATTCACACGGAAATTGCGTCGCTATGAAATACTATGTGTTCTAAGAGATTTCCTTCTAAATCGAGTAACGTTTCTATGGAAACGACAGGATTTTCTTTTGGGATACGACAATCTCATTTCTGATGCACTAATCCTTCTTTACAGCATCCCTCACTCCCATACATTGACGAATTAACAAAACAATTGCGTCGCAATGAAATACTATGGGTCCTATGACTTCTCCTTCTAAATCGAGTAACGTTTTTATATAAACGACAGGATTTTCTTTTGGGATACGACCATCTCATTTCCGATCCACTAATCCTCCTTTACTGCATCCCTCACTCCCACACATTGACGAATTCACACAGAAATTGCGTCGCTATGAAATGCTATGTGTTCTAAGACATTTCCTTCAAAATCGAGTAACGTTTCTATGGTAACGACAGGATTTTCTTTTGCGATACGAGTATCTCCTTCTCGATGCACTATTCCTTCTTTATTGCATCCCTAGCTCCCTCAAATTGGCGAATTAACACAGAAATTGAGTCGCTATGAAATACTATGTGTTCTAAGACATTTCCTTCTAATTCGAGTAACGTTTCTATGGAAACGACAGGATTTTCTTTTGGGATACGACAATCAGATTTCCGATCCACTAATCCTTCTTTACTGCATCCCTCACTCCCACACATTGACGAATTCACACGGAAATTGCGTCGCTATGACATACTACGTGTTCTAAAACATTTCCTTCTAAATCGAGTAACGTTTCTATGGTAACGACAAGATATTCTTTTGCGATACGAGTATCTCCTTCTCGATGCACTATTCCTTCTTTATTGCATCCCTAGCTCCCTCACATTGACGAATTAACACAGAAATTGAGTCGCTATGAAATACTATGTGTTCTAAGACATTTCCTTCTAAATCGAGTAACGTTTCTATGGAAACGACAGGATTTTCTTTTGGGATACGACAATCACTTTTCCGATCTACTAATCCTTCTTTACTGCATCCCTCACTCCCACACATTGACGAATTCACACGGAAATTGCGTCGCTATGAAATACTATGTGCTCTAAGACATTTCCTTCTAAATCGAGTAACGTTTCTATGGAAACGACAGGATTTTCTTTTGGGATACGACAATCACATTTCCGATCCACTAATCCTTCTTTACTGCATCCCTCACTCCCACACATTTACGAATTCACACGGAAATTGCGTCGCTATGACATACTATGTGTTCTAAGACATTTCCTTCTAAATCGAGTAACGGTTCTTTGGAAACGACAGGATTTTCTTTTGGGATACGACAATCTCATTTCCGATCCACTAATCCTTCCTTACTGCATCCCTAACTACCACTCATTGACGAATTCACAAGGAAATTGCGTCGCTATGAAATACTATAGGTTCTATGACTTCTCCTTCTAAATCTTGCAACGTTTCTATGGAAACGACTGGATTTTCTTTTGGGATACGACAATCTCATTTCCCATCCACTAATCCTCCTTTACTGCATCCCTCACTCCCACACATAGACGAATTCACACGGAAATTGCGTCGCTATGAATTACTATGTGTTCTAAGACATTTCCTTCTAAATCGAGTAACGTTTCTACGGTAACGACAGGATTTTCTTTTGCGATACGAGTTTCTCCTTCTCGATGCATTATTCCTTCT
Organism: Schistocerca piceifrons; assembly: GCF_021461385.2. NCBI lineage: Eukaryota > Metazoa > Arthropoda > Insecta > Orthoptera > Acrididae > Schistocerca > Schistocerca piceifrons. The sequence goes on from NW_025728287.1 coordinate 6,227,041, forward strand.
TTATTGCATCCCTAGCTCCCTCACATTGGCGAATTAACACAGAAATTTGAGTCGCTATGAAATACTATGTGTTCTAAGACATTTCCTTCTAAATCGAGTAACGTTTCTATGGAAACGACAGGATTTTCTTTTGGGATCCGAGAATCACATTTCCGATCCACTAATCCTGCTTTACTGCATCCCTAACTCCCACACTTTGACGAATTCACACGGAAATTGCGTCGCTATGAAATACTATGTGCTCTAAGACATTTCCTTCTAAATCGAGTAACGTTTCTATGGAAACGACAGGATTTTCTTTTGGGATACGACAATCACATTTCCGATCCACTAATCCTTCTTTACTGCATCCCTCACTCCCACACATTTACGAATTCACACGGAAATTGCGTCGCTATGAATTACTATGTGTTCTAAGACATTTCCTTCTAAATCGAGTAACGTTTCTACGGTAACGACAGGATTTTCTTTTGCGATACGAGTTTCTCCTTCTCGATGCATTATTCCTTCTTTATTGCATCCCTAGCTCCCTCACATTGGCGAATTAACACAGAAATTTGAGTCGCTATGAAATACTATGTGTTCTAAGACATTTCCTTCTAAATCGAGTAACGTTTCTTCGGAAACGACAGGATTTTCTTTGGGATACGACAATCTCATTTCCGATCCACTAATCCTTCCTTACTGCATCCGTCACTCCCACACATTGACGAATTCACACGGAAATTGCGTCCCTATTAAATACTATGGGTTCTATGACTTCTCCTTCTAAATCGAGTAACGTTTCTATGGAAACGACAGGATTTTCGTTTTGGGATACGACAATCTCATTTCCGATCCACTAATCCTTCTTAACTGCATCCCTCAATACCACCCATTGACGAATTCGCAAGGAAATTGCGTCGCTATGAAATACTATGGGTTCTATGACTTCTCCTTCTAAATCGAGCAACGTTTCTATGGAAACGACAGGATTTTCTTTTGGGATACGACAATCTCATTTCCGATCCACTAATGCTTCTTTACTGCATCCCTCACTCCTACTCATTGACGAATTCACACGGAAATTGCGTCGCTATGAAATACTATGGGTTCTATGACTTCTCCGTCTAAATCGAGTATCGTTTCTATGGAAACGACAGGATTTCCTTTTGGGATACGACAATCACATTTCCGATCCACTAATCCTTCTTTACCGCATCCCTCACTCCCACTCGTTGACGAATTCACACGGAAATTGCGTCGCTATGAAATACTATGGGTTCTATGACTTCTCCTTCTAAATCGAGTAACGTTTCTATGGAAACGACAGGATTTTCTTTTGGGATACGACAATCTCATTTCCGATCCACTAATCCTTCTTTACTGCATCCCTCACTCCCACACATTGCCGAATTCACATGGAAATTGCGTCGCTATGAAATACAATGTGTTCTAAGACATTTCCTTCTAAATCGAGTAACGTTTCTATGGAAACGACAGGATTTTCTTTTGGGATACGACAATCTCATTTCCGATCCACTAATCCTTCTTTACTGCATCCCTCACTCCCACTCTTTGACGAATTCACACGGAAATTGCGTCGCTATGAAATACTATGGGTTCTATGACTTCTCCTTCTAAATCGAGTAACGTTTCTACTGAAACGACAGGACTTTCTTTTGGGATACGACAATCTCATTTCCGATCCACTAATCCTTCTTTACTGCATCCCTCACTCCAGCACATTGACGAATTCACACGGAAATTGTGTCGCTATGAAATACTATGTGTTCTAAGACTTCTCCTTCTAAATCGAGTAACGTATCTATGGAAACGACAGGATTTTCTTTTGGGATACGACAATCTCATTTCCGATCCACCAATCCTTCGTTACTGCATCCCTCACTCCCACTCATTGACGAATTCACACGGAAATTGCGTCGCTATGAAATACTATGGGATCTATGACTTCTCCTTCTAAATCGAGTAACGTTTCTATGGAAACGACAGGATTTTCTTTTGGGATACGACAATCTCATTTCCGATCCACTAACCCCTCTTTACTGCATCCCTTACTCCCACTCTTTGACGAATTCACACGGAAATTGCGTCGCTATGAAATACTATGTGTTCTAAGACACTTCCTTCTAAATCGAGTAACGTTTCTATGGAAACGACAGGATTTTCTTTTGGGATACGACAATCTCTTTTCCGATCCACTACTCCTTCTTTCCTGCATTCCTCACTCCCACTCATCGACGAATTCACACGGAAATTGCGTCGCTATGAAATACTATGGGTTCTATGACATCTCCTTCTGAATCGAGTAACGTTTCTACGGAAACGACAGGATTTTCTTTTGGGATACCACAATCTCATTTCCGATCCACTAATCCTTCTTTACTGCATCGCTCACTCCCACACATTGACGAATTCACACGGAAATTGTGTCGCTATGAAATACTATGTGTTCTAAGACTTCTCCTTCTAAATCGAGTAACGTATCTATGGAAACGACAGGATTTTCTTTTGCGATACTAGTTTCGGCCTCTCGATGCACTATTCCTTCTTTACTGCATCCCTAGCTCCCTCACATTGGCGAATTAACACAGAAATTCTGTCGCCATGAAATACTATGGGTTCTCTGACTTTTCCTTCTAAATCGAGTAACGTTTCTATGGAAACGACAGGATTTTCTTTTGGGATACGAAAATCTCATTTCCGATCCACTAATCCTTCTTTACCGCATGCCTCACTCCCACTCATTGACGAATTCACACGGAAGTTGCGTCGCTATGAAATACTATGTGTTCTAAGACATTTCCTTCTAAATCGAGTGACGTTTCTATGGAAACGACAGGATTTTCTTTTGGGATACGACAATCTCATTTCCGATCCACTAATCCTTCTTTAATGCATCTCTAACTCCCACACATTGACGAATTAACACAGCAATTGCGTCGCAATGAAATACTATGGGTTCTATGACTTCTCCTTCTAAATCGAGTAACGTTTTTATGGAAACGACATGATTTTCTTTTGGGATACGACAATCGCATTTCCGATCCACTAATCCTCCTTTACTGCATCCCTCACTCCCACACATTGACGAATTAACATAACAATTGCGTCGCAATGAAATACTATGGGTTCTATGACTACTCCTTCTAAATCGAGTAACGTTTTTATGGAAACGACAGGATTTTCTTTTGGTATACGACAATCTCATTTCCGATCCACTAATCCTCCTTTACTGCATCCCTCACTCCAACACATTGACGAATTCACGCGGAAATTGCGTCGCTATAAAATACTATGTGTTCTAAGACATTTCCTTCTAAATCGAGTAACGTTTCTATGGAAACGACAGGATTTTCTTTTGCGATACGAGTATCTCCTTCTCGATGCACTATTCCTTCTTTATTGCATCCCTAGCTCCCTCACATTGGCGAAATAACACAGAAATTGAGTCGCTATGAAATACTATGTGTTCTAGGACATTTCCTTCTAAATCGAGTAACGTTTCTATGGGAACGACAGGATTTTCTTTTGGGATACGACAATCTCATTTCCGATCCACTAATCCTTCCTTACTGCATCCATCACTCCCACACATTGACGAATTCACACGGAAATTGCGTCGCTATGAATTACTATGGGTTCTATGGCTTCTCCTTCTAAATCGAGTATCGTTTCTATGGAGACGACAGGATTTTCTTTTGGGATACGACAATCTCATTTCCGATCCACTAATCCTTCTTAACTGCATCCCTCACTACCACTCATTGACGAATTCACAAGGAAATTGCGTCGCTATGATATACTATGGGTTCTATGACTTCTCCTTCTAAATCGTGCAACGTTTATATGGAAACGACTGGATTTTCTTTTGGGATACGACAATCTCATTTCCGATCCACTAATCCTTCTTTACTGCATCCCTCACTAATACTCATTGACGAATTCACACGGGAATTGCGTCGCTATGAAATACTATGGGTTCTATGACTTCTCCTTCTAAATCGAGTAACCTTCCTATGGAAACGACAGGATTTTCTTTTTGGATACGACAATCTCATTTCCGATCCACTAATCCTCCTTTACTGCATCCCTCACTCCCACACATTGACGAATTCACACGGAAATTGCGTCGCTGCGAAATACTATGTGTTCTAAGACATTTCCTTCTAAATCGAGTAAAATTTCTATGGAAACGACAGGATTTTCTTTTGGGATACGACAATCTCATTTCTGATCCACTAATCCTTCTTTACTGCATCCTTTACTCCCACACATTGACGAATTAACACAACAATTGCGTCGCAATGAAATACTATGGGTTCTATGACTTCTCCTTCTAAATCGAGTAACGTTTTTATGGAAACGACAGGATTTTCTTTTGGGATACGACAATCTCATTTCCGATCCACTAATCCTACTTTACTGCATCCCTCACTCCCACACATTGACGAATTCACACGGAAATTGCGTCGCTATGAAATACTATGTGTTCTAAGACATTTCCTTCTAAATCGAGTAACGTTTCTATGGAAACGACAGGATTTTCTTTCGGGATACGACAATCTCATTTCCGATCCACTAATCCGTCATTACTGCATCCCTCACTCCCACTCTTTGACGAATTCTCACGGAAATTGCGTCGCTATGAAATACTATGTGTTCTAAGACATTTCCTTCTAAATCGAGTAACGTTTCTATGGAAACGACAGGATTTTCTTTTGGGATACGACAATCTCATTTCCGATCCACTAATCCTTCTTTACTGCATCTCTCACTCCCACTCATTGACGAATTCACACGGAAATTGCGTCGCTATGAAATACTATGGGTTCTATGACTTCTCCTTCTAAATCGAGTAACGTTTCTATGGAAACGACAGGATTTCTTTTGGGATACGACAATCTCATTTCCGATCCACTAATCCTTCTTTACTGCATCCCTAGCTCCCTCACATTGACGAATTAACACAGAAATTGAGACGCTATGAAATGCTATGTGTTCTAAGACATCTCCTTCTAAATCGAGTAACGTATATGTGGAAACGACAGGATTTCCTTTTGGGATACGACAATCACATTTCCGATCCACTAATTCTTCTTTACTGCATCCCTCACTCCCACACATTGACGAATTCACACGGAAATTGCGTCGCTTTGAAATACTATGTGTTCTAAGACATTTCCTTCTAAATCGAGTAACGTTTCTATGGAAACGACAGGAATTTCTTTGGGGATACGACAATCACATTTCCGATCCACTAATCCTTCTTTACTGAATCCCTCACTCCCACACATTGACGAATTCTCACGGAAATTGCGTCGCTATGAAATACTATGTGTTCTAAGACATTTGCTTCTAAATCGAGTAACGTTTCTATGGAAACGACAGGATTTCCTGTTGGGATACGACAATCTCATTTCTGAACCACTAATCCTCCTTTACTGCATCCCTCACTCCCACTTATTAACGAATTCACACGGAAATTGTGTCGCTATGATATACTATGTGTTCTAAGACTTCTCCTTCTAAATCGAGTAACGTTTCTATGGAAACGACAGGATTTTCTTTTGGAATACGACAATCTCATTTCCGATTGACTAATCATTCTTTACTGCATCCCTCACTCCCACTCTTTGACGAATTCACACGGAAATTGCGTCGCTTTGAAATACTATGTGTTCTAAGACATTTCCTTCTAAATCGAGTAACGTTTCTATGGAAACGACAGGAATTTCTTTGGGGATACGACAATCACATTTCCGATCCACTAATCCTTCTTTACTGAATCCCTCACTCCCACACATTGACGAATTCTCACGGAAATTGCGTCGCTATGAAATACTATGTGTTCTAAGACATTTGCTTCTAAATCGAGTAACGTTTCTATGGAAACGACAGGATTTCCTGTTGGGATACGACAATCTCATTTCTGAACCACTAATCCTCCTTTACTGCATCCCTCACTCCCACTTATTAACGAATTCACACGGAAATTGTGTCGCTATGATATACTATGTGTTCTAAGACTTTTCCTTCTAAATCGAGTAACGTTTCTATGGAAACGACAGGATTTTCTTTTGGAATACGACAATCTCATTTCCGATTGACTAATCATTCTTTACTGCATCCCTCACTCCCACTCTTTGACGAATTCACACGGAAATTGCGTCGCTATGATATACTATGGGTTCTATGACTTCTCCTTCTAAATCGAGTAACGTATCTATGGAAACGACAGGATGTTCTTTAGGGATACGACAATCTCATTTCCGATCCACTAATCCTTCTTTACTGCATCCCTCACTCCCACACATTGACGAATTCACACGGAAATTGCGTCGCTATGAAATACTATGTGTTCTAAGACATTTCCTTCTAAATCGAGTAACGTTTCTATGGAAACGACTGGATTTTCTTATGGGATACGACAATCTCATTTCCGATCCACTAATCCATCTTTACTGCATCCCTCACTCCCACTCATTGTCGAATTCACACGGAAATTGCGTCGATATGAAATACTATGTGTTCTAAGACTTCTCCTTCTAAATCGAGAAACGTATCTATGGAAACGACAGGATTTTCTTTCGGGATACGACAATCTCATTTCCGATCCACTAATCCGTCTTTACTGCATCCCTCACGCCCACTCATTGACGAATTCACACGGAAATTGCGTCGCTATGAAATACTATGTGTTCTAAGACATTTCCTTCTAAATCGAGTAACGTTTCTATGGAAACGACAGGATTTTCTTTTGGGATACGACAATCTCATTTCCGATCCACTAATCCTTCTTTACTGCATCTCTCACTCCCACTCACTGACGAATTCACACGGAAATTGCGTCGCTATGAAATACTATGGGTTCTATGACTTCTCCTTCTAAATCGAGTAACGTTTCTATGGAAACGACAGGATTTCTTTTGGGATACGACAATCTCATTTCCGATCCACTAATCCTTCTTTACTGCATCCCTAGCTCCCTCACACTGACGAATTAACACAGAAATTGAGACGATATGAAATACTATGTGTTCTAAGACATTTCCTTCTAAATCGAGTAACGTTTCTGTGGAAACGACAGGATTTCCTTTTGGGATACGACAATCACATTTCCGATCCACTAATTCTTCTTTACTGCATCCCTCACTCCCACACATTGACGAATTCACACGGAAATTGCGTCGCCTTGAAATACTATGTGTTCTAAGACATTTGCTTCTAAATCGAGTAACGTTTCTATGGAAACGACAGGATTTCCTGTTGGGATACGACAATCTCATTTCTGAACCACTAATCCTCCTTTACTGCATCCCTCACTCCCACTTATTAACGAATTCACACGGAAATTGTGTCGCTATGATATACTATGTGTTCTAAGACTTCTCCTTCTAAATCGAGTAACGTTTCTATGGAAACGACAGGATTTTCTTTTGGAATACGACAATCTCATTTCCGATTGACTAATCATTCTTTACTGCATCCCTCACTCCCACTCTTTGACGAATTCACACGGAAATTGCGTCGCTATGATATACTATGGGTTCTATGACTTCTCCTTCTAAATCGAGTAACGGATCTATGGAAACGACAGGATGTTCTTTTGGGATACGACAATCTCATTTCCGATCCACTAATCCTTCTTTACTGCATCCCTCACTCCCACACATTGACGAATTCACACGGAAATTGCGTCGCTATGAAATCCTATGTGTTCTAAGACATTTCCTTCTAAATCGAGTAACGTTTCTATGGAAACGACAGGATTTTCTTTTGGGATACGACAATCTCATTTCCGATTCACTAATCCTTCTTTACTGCATCCCTAGCTCCCTCACACTGACGAATTAACACAGAAATTGAGACGATATGAAATACTATGTGTTCTAAGACATTTCCTTCTAAATCGAGTAACGTTTCTGTGGAACGACAGGATTTCCTTTTGGGATACGACAATCACATTTCCGATCCACTAATTCTTCTTTACTGCATCCCTCACTCCCACACATTGACGAATTCACACGGAAATTGCGTCGCCTTGAAATACTATGTGTTCTAAGACATTTCCTTCTAAATCGAGTAACGTTTCTATGGAAACGGAAGGAATTTCTTTTGGGATACGCTAATCACATTATCGATCCACTAATCCTTCTTTACTGAATCCCTCACTCCCACACATTGACGAATTCGCACGGAAATTGCGTCGCTATGAAATACTATCAGTTCTATGACTTCTCCTTCTAAATGGAGTAACGTTTCTATGGAAACGACAGGATTTTCTTTTGGGATACGACAATCTCATTTCCGATCCACTAATCCTTCTTTACTGCATCCCTCACTCCCACACATTGACGAATTCACACGGAAATGGCGTCGCTGTGAAATACTATGTGTTCTAAGACATTTCCTTCTAAATCGAGTAACGTTTCTATGGAAACGACAGGATTTTCTTTTGGGATACGACAATCACATTTCCGATCCACTAATCTTTATTTACTGCATCCCTCACTCCCACACATTAACGAATTCACACGGAAATTGCGTCGCTATGAAATACTATGTGTTCTAAGTCATTTCCTTCTAAATCGAGTAACGTTTCTATGGAAACGACAGGATTTTCTTTCGGGATACGACAATCACATTTCCGATCCACTAATCCTTCTTTACTGCATCCCTCACTCCCACACATTGACGAATTCACACGGAAATTGAGTCGCTATGAAATACTATGTGTTCTAAGACATTTCCTTCAAAATCATGTAACGTTTCTATGGAAACGACAGGATTTTCTTTTGGTATACGACAAACTCATTTAAGATCCACCAATCCTTCTTTACTGCATCCGTCACTCCCACTCATTGACGAAGTCACACGGAAATTGCGTCGCTATGAAATACTATGGCTTCTATGACTTCTTCTTCTAAATCGAGTAACGTTTCTATGGAAACGACAGGAATTTCTTTTGGGAAACGTCAATCTCATTTCCGATCCACTAATCCTTCTTTACTGCATCCCTCACTCCCACACATGTACGAATTAACACAGCTATTGGGTCGCAATGAAATACTATGAGTTCTATGACTTCTCCTTCTAAATCGAGTAACGTCTCTATGGGAACGACAGGATTTTCTTTTGGGATACGACAATCTAATTTCCGAACCACTAATCCTTCTTTACTGCATCCCTCACTCCCACTCATTGACGAATTCACACGGAAATTGCGTCGCTATGAAATACTATGTGTTCTAAGACATTTCCTTCAAAATCGAGTAACGTTTCTATGGAAACGACAGGATTTTCTTTTGGGATACGACAATCACATTTCCGATCCACTAATCCTTCTTTACTGCATCACTCACTCCCACACATTGACGAATTCACACGGAAATTGCGACGCTTTGAAATACTATGGGTTCTATGACTTCTCCTTCTAAATCGAGTAACGTTTCTATGGAAACGACAGGATTTTCTTTTCGGATACGACAATCTCATTTCCGATCCACTAATCCTTCTTTACTGCATTCCTCACTCCCACTCATTGACGAATTCACAGGGAAATTGCGTAGCTATGAAATACTATGGGTTCAATGACCTTTCCTTCCAATTCGAGTAACGTTTCTATGGTAACGACACGATTTTCTTTTGGGATACGACAATCTCATTTCCGATCCACTAATTCTTCTTTACTGCATCCCTCACTCCCACTCATTGACGAATTCACACGGAAATTGCATCGCTATGAAATACTATGTGTTCTAAGTCATTTCCTTCTAAATCGAGTAACGTTTCTATGGAAACGACAGGTTTTTCTTTTGGGACACGACAATCACATTTCTGATCCACTAATCATTCTTTACTGCATCCCTCACTCCCACACATTGACGAATTCACACGGAAATTGCGTCGCTATGAAATACTATGGGTTCTATGACTTCTCCTTCTAAATCGAGTGACGTTTCTATGGAGACGACAGGATTTTCTTTTGGGATACGACAATCGCATTTCCGATCCACTAATCCTTCTTTACTGCATCCCTCACTCCCACTCATTGACGAATTCACACGGAAATTGCGTCGCTATGAAATACTAC
>NW_025728287.1:6237636-6330399 GCF_021461385.2 Schistocerca piceifrons
ATCCCAAAAGAAAATCCTGTCGTTTCCATTGAGACGTTACACGATTTAGAAGGAGAAGTCATAGAACCCATAGTAATTCATAGCAACGTAATTTCCGTGTGAATTCGTTAATGAGTGGGAGTGAGGGATGCAGTAAAGAAGGATTAGTGGATCGGAAATGAGATTATCGTATCCCAAAAGAAAATCCTGTCGTTTCCATTGAGACGTTACACGATTTAGAAGGAGAAGTCATAGAACCCATAGTATTTCATAGCAACGCAATTTCCGTGTGAATTCGTCAATGTGAGGGAGCTAGGGATGCAATAAAGAAGGAATAGTGCATCGAGAAGGAGATACTCGTATCGCAAAAGAAAATCCTGTCGTTACCATAGAAACGTTACTCGACTTAGAAGGAGAAGTCATAGAACCCATAATATTTCATAGCGACGCAATTTCCGTGTGAATTCGTCAATGAGTGGGAGTGAGGGATGCAGTAAAGAAGGATTAGTGGATCGGAAATGAGATTGTCGTATCCCAAAAGAAAATCCTGTCGTTTCCATAGAAACGTTACTCGATGTAGAAGGAGAAGTCATAGAACACATAGTATTTCATAGCGACGCAATTTCCGTGTGAATTCGACAATGAGTGGGAGTGAGGGATGCAGTAAAGGAGGATTAGTGGATCGGAAATGAGATTATCGTATCCCAAAAGAAAATCCTGTCGTTTCCATTGAGACGTTACACGATTTAGAAGGAGATATCATAGAACCCATAGTATTTCATAGCAACGCAATTTCCGTGTGAATTCGTCAATGTGTGGGGGTGAGGGATGCAGTAAAGAAGGATTAGTGGATCGGAAATGAGATTGTCGTATCCCAAAAGAAAATCCTGTCGTTACCATAGAAACGTTACTCGATTTAGAAGGAAATGTCATAGAACCCATAGTATATCATTGCAACGCAATTGCTGTGTTAATTCGTCAACGAGTGGGAGTGAGGGATGCAGTAAAGAAGGATTAGTGGATCGGAAATAAGATTGTCGTATCCCAAAAGAAATTCCTGTCGTTTCTATAGAAACGTTACTCGATTTAGGAGGAAATGTCTTAGAACACATAGTATTTCATAGCGACGTAATTTCCGTGCGAATTCGTCAATGAGTGGGAGTGAGGGATGCAGTAAAGAAGAATTAGTGGATCGGAAATGAGATTGTCGTATCCCAAAAGAATATCCTGTCGTTTCCATAGAAACGTTACTCGATTTAGAAGGAAATGTCATAGAACCCATAGTATTTCATTGCGACGCAATTGCTGTGTTAATTCGTCAATGAGTCGGAGTGAGGGATGCAGTAAAGAAGGATTAGTGGATCGGAAATGAGATTGTCGTATCCCAAAAGAAAATCCTGTCGTTTCCATTGAAACGTTACTCGATTAAGAAGGAAGTGTCTTAGAACACATAGTATTTCATAGCGACGCAATTTCCGTGTGAATTCGTCAATGAGTGGGAGTGAGGGATGCAGTAAAGAAGGATTAGTGGATCGGAAATGAGATTGTCGTATCCTAAAAGGAAATCCTGTCGTTTCCATAGAAACGTAACTCTATTTAGAAGGAGAAGTCATAGAACCCATAGTATTTCATAGCGACGCAATTTCCGTGTGAATTCGTCAATGAGTTGGAGTGAGGGATGCAGTAAGGAAGGATTAGTGGATCGGAAAATGAGATTGTCGTATCCCAAAAGAAAATCCTGTCGTTTCCATAGAAACGTTACTCGATTTAGAAGGAAATGTCTTAGAACACATAGTATTTCATAGCGACGAATTTCCGTGTGAATTCGTCAATGAGTGGGAGTGAGGGATGCAGTAAAGAAGGATTAGTGGATTGGAAATGTGATTGTCGTATCCCAAAAGAAAATCCTGTCGTTTCCATAGAAACGTTACTCGATTTAGAAGGAGAAGTCATAGAACCCATAGTATTTCATAGCGACGCAATTTCCGTGTGAATTCGTCAATGAGTGGTAGTGAGGATGCAGTAAAGAAGGATTAGTGGATCGGAAATGTGATTGTCGTATCCCAAAAGAAAATCCTGTCGTTTCCATAGAAACGTTACTCGATTTAGAAGGAGAAGTCATAGAACCCATAGTAATTCATAGCGACGCAATTTCCGTGTGAATTCGTCAATGAGTGGGAGTTGGGGATGCAGTAAAGAAGGATTAGTGGATCGGAAATGAGATTGTCGTATCCCAAAAGAAAATCCTGTCGTTTCCATAGAAACGTTACTCGATTTAGAAGGAGAGGTCATAGAACCCATAGTACTTCATAGCGCTGCATTTTTCGTGTGAATTCGTCAATGAGTGGGAGTGAGGGATGCAGTAAAGAAGGATTAGTGGATCGAAAATGTGATTGTCGTATCCCAAAAGAAAATCCTGTCGTTTCCATAGAAACGTTACTCGATTTAGATGGAAATGTCGTAGAACACATAGTATTTCATAGCGACGCAATTTCCGTGTGAATTCGTCAATGTGTGGGAGTGAGGGATGCAGTAAAGAAGGATTAGTGGATCGGAAATGTGATTGTCGTATCCCAAAAGAAAATCCTGCTGTTCCCATAGAAACGTTACTCGATTTAGAAGGGAATGTCTTAGAACACATAGAATTTCATAGCGACGCAATTTCCGTGTCAATTCGTCAATGTGTGGGAGTGAGGGATGCAGTAAAGAAGGATTACTGGATCGGAAATGTGATTGTCGTATCCCAAAAGAAAATATTGTCGTTTCCATAGAAACGATACTCGATTTAGAAGGAGAAGTCCTAGAACCCTTAGCATTTCATTGCGACGATATTGCTGTGTTAATTCGTCAATGTGTGGGAGTGAGGGATGCAGTAAAGAAGGATTAGTAGATCGGAAATGTGATTGTCGTATCCCAAAAGACAATCCTGTCGTTTCTATAGAAACGTTACTCGATTTAGAAGGAAATGTCTTAGAACACATAGTATTTCATAGCGACGCAATTTCCGTGTGAATTCGTCAATGTGTGGGAGTGAGGGATGCAGTAAAGAAGGATTACTGGATCGGAAATGTGATTGTCGTATCCCAAAAGAAAATCCTGTCGTTGCCATAGAAACGATACTCGATTTAGAAGGAGAAGTCCTAGAACCCTTAGTATTTCATTGCGACGATATTGCTGTGTTAATTCGTCAATGTGTGGGAGTGAGGGATGCAGTAAAGAAGGATTAGTAGATCGGAAATGTGATTGTCGTATCCCAAAAGACAATCCTGTCGTTTCCATAGAAACGTTACTCGATTTAGAAGGAAATGTCTTTGAACACATTGTATTTCATAGCGACGCAATTTCCGTGTGAATTCGTCAATGTGTGGGAGTGAGGGATGCAGTAGTGAAGGATTAGTGGATGGGAAATGTGATTGTCGTATCCCAAAAGAAAATCCTGTCGTTTCCATAGAAACGTTACTCGATTTAGAAGGAAATATCTTAGAACACATAGTATTTCATAGCGACGCAATTTCCGTGTGAATTCGTCAATGAGTGGGAGTGAGGGATGCAGTAAAGAAGGATTACTGGATCGGAAATGAGATTGTCGCATCCCAAAAGAAAATCCTGTCGTTTCCATAGAAACGTTACTCGATTTGGAAGGAGAAGTCATAGAACCCATAGTATTTAATAGCGACTCAATATCTGTGTTAATTCGTCATTGTGAGGGAGCTAGGGATGCAATAAAGAAGGAATAGTGCATCGAGAAGGAGATACTCGTATCGCAAAAGAAAAGCCAGTCATTTCCATAGAAACGATACACGATTTAGAAGGTGAAGTGTTAGAACACATAGTATTTCATAGCGACGCAATTTCCGTGTGAATTCGCCAATGAGTGGGAGTGAGGGATGCAGTAAAGAAGAATTAGTGGATCGGAAATGAGATTGTCGTATCCTAAAAGAAAATCCTGTCGTTTCCATAGAGACGTTACTCTATTTAGAAGGAGAAGTCATAGAACCCATAGAATTTCATAGCGACGCAATTTCCGTGTGAATTCGTCAATGAGTGGGAGTGAGGGATGCAGTAAAGAAGGATTAGTGGATCGGAAAAGTGATTGTCGTATCCCAAAAGAAAATCCTGTCGTTTCCATAGAAACGTTACTCGATTTAGAAAGAAATGTCTTAGAACACATAGTATTTCATAGCGACGCAATTTCCGAGTGAATTCGTCAATGTGTGGGAGTGAGGGATGCAGTAAAGAAGGATTACTGGATCGGAAATGTGATTGTCGTATCCCAAAGGAAAATCCTGTCGTTGCCATAGAAACGATGCTCGATTTAGAAGGAGAAGTCCTAGAACCATTAGTATTTCATTGCCACGATATTGCTGTGTTAATTCGTCAATGTGTGGGAGTGAGGGATGCAGTAAAGAAGGATTAGTGGATCGGAAATGTGATTGTCGTATCCCAAAAGAAAATCCTGTCGTTTCCATAGAAACGTTACTCGATTTAGAAGGTAATGTCTTAGAACACATAGTATTTCATAGCGACGCAATTTCCGTGTGAATTTGTCAATGAGTGGGAGTGAGGGATGCAGTAAAGAAGGATTAGTGGATCGGAAATGAGATTATCGTATCCCAAAAGAAAATCCTGTCGTTTCCATAGAAACGTTACTCGATTTAGAAGGAAATGTCTTAGAACACATAGTATTTCATAGCGACGCAATTTCCATGTGAATCGTCAATGAGTGGGAGTGAGGGATGCAGTAAAGAAGGATTAGTGTATTGGAAATGTGATTGTCGTATCCCAAAGAAAATCCTGTCGTTTCCATAGAAACGTTACTCGATTTAGAAGGAGATGTCATAGAACCCATAGTATTTCATAGTGACGCAATTTCCGTGTGAATTCGTCAATGAGTGGTAGTGAGGGATGCAGTAAAGAAGGATTAGTGGATCGGAAATGTGATTGTCGTATCCCAAAAGAAAATCCTGTCGTTTCCATAGAAACATTACTCGATTTAGAAGGAGAAGTCATAGAACCCATAGTATTTCATAGCGACGCAATTTCCGTGTGAATTCGTCAATGAGTGTTAGTGAGGGATGCAGTAAAGTAGAATTAGTGGATCGGAAATGTGATTGTCGTATCCCAAAAGAAAATCCTGTCGTTTCCATAGAAACGTTACTCGATTTAGAAGGAAATTTCTTAGAACACATAGTATTTCATAGCGACGCAATTTCCGTGTGAATTCGTCAATGAGTGGGAGTGAGGGATGCAGTAAAGAAGGATTACTGGATCGGAAATGAGATTGTCGCATCCCAAAAGAAAATCCTGTCGTTTCCATAGAAACGTTACTCGATTTAGAAGGAGAAGTCATAGAACCCATAGTATTTAATAGCGAAGCAATATCTGTGTTAATTCGTCATTGTGAGGGAGCTAGGGATGCAATAAAGAAGGAATAGTGCATCGAGAAGGAGATACTCGTATCGCAAAAGAAAAGCCAGTCATTTAAATAGAAACGATACACGATTTAGAAGGAGAAGTGTTAGAACACATAGTATTTCATAGCGAATCAATTTCCGTGTGAATTCGTCAATGAGTGGGAGTGAGGGATGCAGTAAAGAAGGATTACTGGATCGGAAATGTGATTGTCGTATCCCAAAAGAAAATCCTGTCGTTTCCATAGAAACGTTACTCGATTTAGAAGGAAATGTCTTAGAACACATAGTATTTCATAGCGACGAATTTTCCGTGTGAATTCGTCAATGTGTGGGAGTGAGGGATGCAGTAAAGAAGGATTAGTGGATCATAAATGAGATTGACGTATCCCAAAAGAAAATCCTGTCGTTTCCATTGAGACGTTACACGATTTAGAAGGAGAAGTCATAGAACCCATAGTAATTCATAGCAACGTAATTTCCGTGTGAATTCGTTAATGAGTGGGAGTGAGGGATGCAGTAAAGAAGGATTAGTGGATCGGAAATGAGATTATCGTATCCCAAAAGAAAATCCTGTCGTTTCCATTGAGACGTTACACGATTTAGAAGGAGAAGTCATAGAACCCATAGTATTTCATAGCAACGCAATTTCCGTGTGAATTCGTCAATGTGAGGGAGCTAGGGATGCAATAAAGAAGGAATAGTGCATCGAGAAGGAGATACTCGTATCGCAAAAGAAAATCCTGTCGTTACCATAGAAACGTTACTCGACTTAGAAGGAGAAGTCATAGAACCCATAATATTTCATAGCGACGCAATTTCCGTGTGAATTCGTCAATGAGTGGGAGTGAGGGATGCAGTAAAGAAGGATTAGTGGATCGGAAATGAGATTGTCGTATCCCAAAAGAAAATCCTGTCGTTTCCATAGAAACGTTACTCGATGTAGAAGGAGAAGTCATAGAACACATAGTATTTCATAGCGACGCAATTTCCGTGTGAATTCGACAATGAGTGGGAGTGAGGGATGCAGTAAAGGAGGATTAGTGGATCGGAAATGAGATTATCGTATCCCAAAAGAAAATCCTGTCGTTTCCATTGAGACGTTACACGATTTAGAAGGAGATATCATAGAACCCATAGTATTTCATAGCAACGCAATTTCCGTGTGAATTCGTCAATGTGTGGGGGTGAGGGATGCAGTAAAGAAGGATTAGTGGATCGGAAATGAGATTGTCGTATCCCAAAAGAAAATCCTGTCGTTACCATAGAAACGTTACTCGATTTAGAAGGAAATGTCATAGAACCCATAGTATATCATTGCAACGCAATTGCTGTGTTAATTCGTCAACGAGTGGGAGTGAGGGATGCAGTAAAGAAGGATTAGTGGATCGGAAATAAGATTGTCGTATCCCAAAAGAAATTCCTGTCGTTTCTATAGAAACGTTACTCGATTTAGGAGGAAATGTCTTAGAACACATAGTATTTCATAGCGACGTAATTTCCGTGCGAATTCGTCAATGAGTGGGAGTGAGGGATGCAGTAAAGAAGAATTAGTGGATCGGAAATGAGATTGTCGTATCCCAAAAGAATATCCTGTCGTTTCCATAGAAACGTTACTCGATTTAGAAGGAAATGTCATAGAACCCATAGTATTTCATTGCGACGCAATTGCTGTGTTAATTCGTCAATGAGTCGGAGTGAGGGATGCAGTAAAGAAGGATTAGTGGATCGGAAATGAGATTGTCGTATCCCAAAAGAAAATCCTGTCGTTTCCATTGAAACGTTACTCGATTAAGAAGGAAGTGTCTTAGAACACATAGTATTTCATAGCGACGCAATTTCCGTGTGAATTCGTCAATGAGTGGGAGTGAGGGATGCAGTAAAGAAGGATTAGTGGATCGGAAATGAGATTGTCGTATCCTAAAAGGAAATCCTGTCGTTTCCATAGAAACGTAACTCTATTTAGAAGGAGAAGTCATAGAACCCATAGTATTTCATAGCGACGCAATTTCCGTGTGAATTCGTCAATGAGTTGGAGTGAGGGATGCAGTAAGGAAGGATTAGTGGATCGGAAATGAGATTGTCGTATCCCAAAAGAAAATCCTGTCGTTTCCATAGAAACGTTACTCGATTTAGAAGGAAATGTCTTAGAACACATAGTATTTCATAGCGACGAAATTTCCGTGTGAATTCGTCAATGAGTGGGAGTGAGGGATGCAGTAAAGAAGGATTAGTGGATTGGAAATGTGATTGTCGTATCCCAAAAGAAAATCCTGTCGTTTCCATAGAAACGTTACTCGATTTAGAAGGAGAAGTCATAGAACCCATAGTATTTCATAGCGACGCAATTTCCGTGTGAATTCGTCAATGAGTGGTAGTGAGGGATGCACTAAAGAAGGATTAGTGGATCGGAAATGTGATTGTCGTATCCCAAAAGAAAATCCTGTCGTTTCCATAGAAACGTTACTCGATTTAGAAGGAGAAGTCATAGAACCCATAGTAATTCATAGCGACGCAATTTCCGTGTGAATTCGTCAATGAGTGGGAGTTGGGGATGCAGTAAAGAAGGATTAGTGGATCGGAAATGAGATTGTCGTATCCCAAAAGAAAATCCTGTCGTTTCCATAGAAACGTTACTCGATTTAGAAGGAGAGGTCATAGAACCCATAGTACTTCATAGCGCTGCATTTTTCGTGTGAATTCGTCAATGAGTGGGAGTGAGGGATGCAGTAAAGAAGGATTAGTGGATCGAAAATGTGATTGTCGTATCCCAAAAGAAAATCCTGTCGTTTCCATAGAAACGTTACTCGATTTAGATGGAAATGTCGTAGAACACATAGTATTTCATAGCGACGCAATTTCCGTGTGAATTCGTCAATGTGTGGGAGTGAGGGATGCAGTAAAGAAGGATTAGTGGATCGGAAATGTGATTGTCGTATCCCAAAAGAAAATCCTGCTGTTCCCATAGAAACGTTACTCGATTTAGAAGGGAATGTCTTAGAACACATAGAATTTCATAGCGACGCAATTTCCGTGTCAATTCGTCAATGTGTGGGAGTGAGGGATGCAGTAAAGAAGGATTACTGGATCGGAAATGTGATTGTCGTATCCCAAAAGAAAATATTGTCGTTTCCATAGAAACGATACTCGATTTAGAAGGAGAAGTCCTAGAACCCTTAGCATTTCATTGCGACGATATTGCTGTGTTAATTCGTCAATGTGTGGGAGTGAGGGATGCAGTAAAGAAGGATTAGTAGATCGGAAATGTGATTGTCGTATCCCAAAAGACAATCCTGTCGTTTCTATAGAAACGTTACTCGATTTAGAAGGAAATGTCTTAGAACACATAGTATTTCATAGCGACGCAATTTCCGTGTGAATTCGTCAATGTGTGGGAGTGAGGGATGCAGTAAAGAAGGATTACTGGATCGGAAATGTGATTGTCGTATCCCAAAAGAAAATCCTGTCGTTGCCATAGAAACGATACTCGATTTAGAAGGAGAAGTCCTAGAACCCTTAGTATTTCATTGCGACGATATTGCTGTGTTAATTCGTCAATGTGTGGGAGTGAGGGATGCAGTAAAGAAGGATTAGTAGATCGGAAATGTGATTGTCGTATCCCAAAAGACAATCCTGTCGTTTCCATAGAAACGTTACTCGATTTAGAAGGAAATGTCTTTGAACACATTGTATTTCATAGCGACGCAATTTCCGTGTGAATTCGTCAATGTGTGGGAGTGAGGGATGCAGTAGTGAAGGATTAGTGGATGGGAAATGTGATTGTCGTATCCCAAAAGAAAATCCTGTCGTTTCCATAGAAACGTTACTCGATTTAGAAGGAAATATCTTAGAACACATAGTATTTCATAGCGACGCAATTTCCGTGTGAATTCGTCAATGAGTGGGAGTGAGGGATGCAGTAAAGAAGGATTACTGGATCGGAAATGAGATTGTCGCATCCCAAAAGAAAATCCTGTCGTTTCCATAGAAACGTTACTCGATTTGGAAGGAGAAGTCATAGAACCCATAGTATTTAATAGCGACTCAATATCTGTGTTAATTCGTCATTGTGAGGGAGCTAGGGATGCAATAAAGAAGGAATAGTGCATCGAGAAGGAGATACTCGTATCGCAAAAGAAAAGCCAGTCATTTCCATAGAAACGATACACGATTTAGAAGGTGAAGTGTTAGAACACATAGTATTTCATAGCGACGCAATTTCCGTGTGAATTCGCCAATGAGTGGGAGTGAGGGATGCAGTAAAGAAGAATTAGTGGATCGGAAATGAGATTGTCGTATCCTAAAAGAAAATCCTGTCGTTTCCATAGAGACGTTACTCTATTTAGAAGGAGAAGTCATAGAACCCATAGAATTTCATAGCGACGCAATTTCCGTGTGAATTCGTCAATGAGTGGGAGTGAGGGATGCAGTAAAGAAGGATTAGTGGATCGGAAAAGTGATTGTCGTATCCCAAAAGAAAATCCTGTCGTTTCCATAGAAACGTTACTCGATTTAGAAAGAAATGTCTTAGAACACATAGTATTTCATAGCGACGCAATTTCCGAGTGAATTCGTCAATGTGTGGGAGTGAGGGATGCAGTAAAGAAGGATTACTGGATCGGAAATGTGATTGTCGTATCCCAAAGGAAAATCCTGTCGTTGCCATAGAAACGATGCTCGATTTAGAAGGAGAAGTCCTAGAACCATTAGTATTTCATTGCCACGATATTGCTGTGTTAATTCGTCAATGTGTGGGAGTGAGGGATGCAGTAAAGAAGGATTAGTGGATCGGAAATGTGATTGTCGTATCCCAAAAGAAAATCCTGTCGTTTCCATAGAAACGTTACTCGATTTAGAAGGTAATGTCTTAGAACACATAGTATTTCATAGCGACGCAATTTCCGTATGAATTCGTCAATGTGTGGGAGTGAGTTATACAGTAAAGAAGGATTAGTGGATCGGAAATGTGATTGTCGTATCCCAAAAGAAAATCCTGTCGTTTCCATAGAAACGTTACTCGATTTAGAAGGAAATGTCTTAGAACACATAGTATGTCATAGCGACGCAATTTCCGTGTGAATTCGTCATTGTGTGGGAGTGAGGGATGCAGTAAAGAAGGATTAGTGGATCGGAAATGAGATTGTCGTATCCCAAAAGAAAATCATGTCGTTTCCATAGAAACGTTACTCGATTTAGAAGGAGATGACATTGAAGCCATAGCATTTCATAGCGACGCAATTTCTGTGTGAATTCGTCAATGAGTGTTAGTGAGGGATGCAGTAAAGAAGGATTAGTGGATCGGAAATGAGATTGTCGTATCCCAAAAGAAAATCCTGTCGTTTCTATAGAAACGTTACTCGATTTAGAAGGAGAAGTCATAGAACACATAGTATTTCATAGCGACGCAATTTCCGTGTGAATTCGACAATGAGTGAGAGTGAGGGATGCAGTAAAGAAGGATTAGTGGATCGGAAATGAGATTGTCGTATCCCAAAAGAAAATCCTGTCGTTTCCATAGAAACGTTACTTGATTTAGAAGGAAATGTCTTAGAACACATAGTATTTCATAGCGACGCAATTTCCGTGTGAATTCGTCAATGAGTCGGAGTGAGGGATGCAGTAAAGAGGGATTAGTGGATCGGAAATGAGATTGTCGTATCCCAAAAGAAAATCCTGTCGTTTCCATAGAAACGTTACTCGATTAAGAAGGAAATGTCTTAGAACACATAGCATTTCATAGCGACGCAATTTCCGTGTTAATTCGTCAATGTGTGTGAGTGAGGGATGTAGTAAAGAAGGATTAGTGAATCGGAAATGTGATTGTCGTATCCCAAAAGAAAATCCTGTCGTTTCCATAGAAACGTTATTCGATTTAGAAGGAGAAGTCATAGTACCCGTAATATTTCATAGCGACGCAATTTCCGTGTGAATTCATCAATGAGTGGGAGTGGGGGATGCAGTAAAGAAGGATTAGTGGATCGGAAATGTGATTGTCGTCTCCCAAAAGAAAATCCAGTCGTTTCTATAGAAACGATACTCGATGTGGAAGGAGAAGCCCTAGAACCCTTAGTATTTCATTGCGACGCAATTGCTGTGTTAATTCGTCAATGTGTGGGAGTGAGGGATGCAGTAAAGAAGGATTAGTGGATCGGAAATGAGATTGTCGTATCCCAAAAGAAAATCCTGTCGTTTCCATAGAAACGTTACTCGATTTAGAAGGAAATGTCTTAGAACACATAGTATTCCATAGCGACGCAATTTCCGTGTGAATTCGTCAATGTGTGGGAGTGAGGGATACAGTAAAGAAGGATTAGTGGATCGGAAATGTGATTGTCGCATCCCAAAAGAAAACCCTGTCGTTTCCATAGAAACTTTACTCGATTTAGAAGGGAATGTCTTAGAACACATAGTATTTCATAGTGTCGCAATTTCCGTGTGAATTCGTCAATGTGAGGGAGTGCGGGATGCAGTAGAGAAGGATTACTGGATCGGAAATGTGATTGTCGTATCCCAAAAGAAAATCCTGTCGTTTCCATAGAAGCGATACTCGATGTGGAAGGAGAAGTCCTAGAACCCTTAGTATTTAATAGCGACTCAATATCTGTGTTAATTCGTCATTGTGAGGGAGCTAGGGATGCAATAAAGAAGGAATAGTGCATCGAGAAGGAGATACTCGTATCGCAAAAGAAAAGCCAGTCATTTCCATAGAAACGATACACGATTTAGAAGGTGAAGTGTTAGAACACATTGTATTTCATAGCGACGCAATTTCCGTGTGAATTCGTCAATGTCTGGGAGTGAGGGATGCAGTAAAGAAGGATAAGTGGATGGGAAATGTGATTGTCGTATCCCAAAAGAAAATCCTGTCGTTTCCATAGAAACGTTACTCGATTTAGTAGCAAAATGTCTTAGAACACATAGTATTTCATAGCGACGCAATTTCCGTGTGAATTTGTCAATGAGTGGGAGTGAGGGATACAGTAAAGAAGGATTACTGGATCTAAAATGAGATTGTCGCATCCCAAAAGAAAATCCTGTCGTTTCCATAGAAACGTTACTCGATTTAGTAGGAGCAGTCATAGAACCCATAGTATTTAATAGCGACTCAATATCTGTGTGAATTCGTCATTGTGAGGGAGCTAGGGATGCAATAAAGAAGGAGTAGTGCACCGAGAAGGAGATACTCGTATCGCAAAAGGAAAGCCAGTCATTTCCATAGAAACGATACACGATTTAGAAGGAGAAGTGTTAGAACACATAGTATTTCATAGCGACGCAATTTCCGTGTGAATTCGTCAATGAGTGGGAGTGAGGGATGCAGTAAAGGAGGATTAGTGGATCGGAAATGTGATTGTCGTATCCCAAAAGAAAATCCGGTCGTTTCCATAGAAACGTTACTCGATTTAGAAGGAAATGTCTTAGAACACATAGTATTTCATAGCGACGCAATTTCCGTGTGAATTCGTCAAAGTGTGGGAGTGAGGGATACAGTAAAGAAGGATTAGTGGATCGGAAATGTTATTGTCGTATCCCAAAAGAAAATCCTGTCGTTTCCATACAAACGTTACTCGATTTAGAAGGAAATGTCTTAGAACACATAGTATGTCATAGCGACGCAATTTCCGTGTGAATTCGTCAATGTGTGGGAGTGAGGGATGCAGTAAAGAAGGATTAGTGGATCGGAAATGAGATTGTCGTATCCCAAATGAAAATCCTGCCGTTTCCATAGAAACGTTACTCCATTTAGAAGGAAATGTCTTAGAACACATAGTATTTCATAGCGACTCAATTTCTGTGTTAATCCGTCAATGTGAGGGAGCTAGGGATGCAATAAAGAAGGAATAGTGCATCGACAAGGAGATTCTCGTATCGCAAAAGAAAATCCTGCCGTTTCCATAGAAACG
The DNA here is from genome assembly GCF_021461385.2 of Schistocerca piceifrons. Taxonomy (NCBI): domain Eukaryota; kingdom Metazoa; phylum Arthropoda; class Insecta; order Orthoptera; family Acrididae; genus Schistocerca; species Schistocerca piceifrons. The sequence goes on from NW_025728287.1 coordinate 6,250,931, forward strand.
TTACTCGATTTAGAAGGAAATGTCTTAGAACACATAGAATTTCATAGCGACGCAGTTTCCGTGTGAATTCGTCAATGAGTGGGAGTGAGGGTTGCAGTAAAGAAGGATTAGTGGATCGGAAATGAGATTGTCGGATCCAAAAGGAAATTCTGTCGTTTCCATAGATACGTTACTTGTTTAAGAAGGAAATGTCTTAGAACACATAGTATTTCATAGCGACGCAATTTCCGTGTGAATTCGTCAATGTGTGGGAGTGAGGGATGCAGTAAAGAAGGATTAGTGTATCGGAAATGAGATTGTCGTATCCCAAAAGAAAATCATGTCGTTTCCATAGAAACGTTACTCGATTTAGAAGGAGATGTCATAGAAGCCATAGCATTTCATAGCGACGCAATTTCTGTGTGAATTCGTCAATGAGTGGGAGTGAGGGATGCAGTAAAGAAGGATTAGTGGATCGGAAATGAGATTGTCGTATCCCAAAAGAAAATCCTGTCGTTTCTATAGAAACGTTACTCGATTTAGAAGGAGAAGTCATAGAACACACAGTATTTCATAGCGACGCAATTTCCGTGTGAATTCGACAATGAGTGGGTGTGAGGGATGCAGTAAAGAAGGATTAGTGGATCGGAAGTGAGATTGTCGTATCCCAAAAGAAAATCCTGTCGTATCCATTGAGACGTTACACGATTTAGAAGGAGAAGTCATAGAACCCATAGTATTTCATAGCGACGCAATTTCCGTGTGAATTCGTCAATGTGTGGGAGTGAGGGATGCAGTAAAGAAGGATTAGTGGATCGGAAATGTGATTGTCGCATCCCAAAAGAAAATCCTGTCCGTTTCCATAGAAACGTTACTCGATTTAGAAGGAGAAGTCATAGAACCCATAGTATTTCATAGCGACGCATTTTCCGTGCGAATTCGTCAATGTGTGGTAGTGAGGGATGCAGTAAAGAAGGATTAGTGGATCGGAAATGAGATTGTCGTATCCCAAAAGAAAATCCTGTCGTTTCCATAGAAACGTTACTCGATTTAGAAGAAAATGTCATAGAACCCATAGTATTTCATTGCGACGCAATTGCTGTGTTAATTCGTCAATGAGTCGGAGTGATGGATGCAGTAAAGAGGGATTAGTGGATCGGAAATGAGATTGTCGTATCCCAAAAGAAAACCCTGTCGTTTCCATAGAAACGTTACTCGATTAAGAAGGAAATGTCTTACAACACATAGTATTTCATAGCGACGCAATTTCCGTGTGAATTCGCCAATGAGTGGGTGGGAGGGATGCAGTAAAGAAGGATTAGTGGATCGGAAATGAGATTGTCGTATCCTAAAAGAAAATCCTGTCGTTTCCATAGAAACGTTACTCTATTTAGAAGGAGAAGTCATAGAACCCATAGTATTTCATAGCGACGCAATTTCCGTGTGAATTCGTCAATGAGTTGGAGTGAGGGATGCAGTAAAGAAGGATTAGTGGATCGGAAATGTGATTGTCGTATCCCAAAAGAAAATCCTGTCGTTTCCATAGAAACGTTACTCGATTTAGAAGGAAATGTCTTAGAACACATAGTATTTCATAGCGACGCAATTTCCGTGTGAATTCGTCAATGTGTGGGAGTGAGGGATGCAGTAAATAAGGATTACTGGATCGGAAATGTGATTGTCGTATCCCAAAAGAAAATCCTGTCGTTTCCATAGAAACGATACTCGATTAAGAAGGAGAAGTCCTAGAACCCTTAGTATTTCATTGCGACGATATTGCTGTGTTAATTCGTCAATGTGTGGGAATGAGGGATGCAGTAAAGAAGGATTAGTGGATCGGAAATGTGATTGTCGTATCCCAAAAGAAAATCATGTCGTATCCATAGAAACGTTACTCGATTTAGAAGGAGATGTCATAGAAGCCATAGCATTTCATAGCGGCGCAATTTCTGTGTGAATTCGTCAATGAGTGGGAGTGAGGGATGCAGTAAAGAAGGATTAGTGGATCGGAAATGTGATTGTCGTATCCCAAAAGAAAATCCTGTCGTTTCCCTAGAAACGTTACTCGAGTTAGAAGGAGAAGTCATGGAACCCATAATATTTAATAGCGACTCAATATCTGTGTTAATTCGCTTTGTGAGGGAGCTAGGGATGCAATAAAGAAGGAATAGTGCATCGAGAAGGAGATACTCGTATCGCAAATGAAAAGCCAGTCATTTCCATTGAAGCGATACACGATTTAGAAGGTGAAGTGTTAGAACACATAGTATTTCATAGCGACGCAATTTTCGTGTGAATTCGTCAATGAGTAGGAGTGAGGGATGCAGTAAAGAAGGATTAGTGGATCGGAAATGTGATTGTCGTATCCCAAAAGAAAATCCTGTCGTTTCCATAGAAACGTTACTCGATTTAGAAGGAAATGTCTTAGAACACATAGTATTTCATAGCGACGCAATTTCCGTGTGAATTCGTCAATGTGTGGGAGTGAGGGATACAGTAAAGAAGGATTAGTGGATCGGAAATGTGATTGTCGTATCCCAAAAGAAAATCCTGTCGTTTCCATAGAAACGTTACTCGATTTAGAAGGAAATGTCTTAGAACACATAGTATGTCATAGCGACGAAATTTCCGTGTGAATTCGTCAATGTGTGGGAGTGAGGGATGCAGTAAAGAAGGATTAGTGGATCGGAAATGAGATTGTCGTATCCCAAAAGAAAATCTTGTCGTTTCCATAGAAACGTTACTCGATTTAGAAGGAAATGTCTTAGAACACATAGTATTTCATAGCGACTCAATTTCTGTGTTAATTCGTCAATGTGAGGGAGCTAGGGATGCAATAAAGAAGGAATAGTGCATCGAGAAGGAGATACTCGTATCGCAAAAGAAAATCCTGTCGTTTCCATAGAAACGTTACTCGATTTAGAAGGAAATGTCTTAAAACACATAGTATTTCATAGGGACGAAGTTTCCGTGTGAATTCGTCAATGAATGGGAGTGAGGGATGCAGTTGAGAAGGATTAGTGGATCGGAAATGAGATTGTCGTATCCCAAAAGAAAATTCTGTCGTTTCCATAGAAACGTTACTTGATTTAGAAGGAAATGTCTTAGAACACATATATTTCATAGCGACGCAATTTCCGTGTGAATTCGTCAATGTGTGGGAGTGAGGGATGCAGTAAAGAAGGATTAGTGTATCGGAAATGAGATTGTCGTATCCCAAAAGAAAATCATGTCGTTTCCATAGAAACGTTAATCGATTTAGAAGGAGATGTCATAGAAGCCATAGCATTTCATAGCGACGCAATTTCTGTGTGAATTCGTCAATGAGTGGGAGTGAGGGATGCAGTAAAGAAGGATTAGTGGATCGGAAATGAGATTGTCGTATCCCAAAAGAAAATCCTGTCGTTTCTGTAGAAACGTTACTCGATTTAGAAGCAGAAGTCGTAGAACACACAGTATTTCATAGCGATGCAATTTCCGTGTGAATTGGACAATGAGTGGGAGTGAGGGATGTAGTAAAGAAGGATTAGTGGATCGGAAATGAGATTGACGTATCCCAAAAGAAAATCCTGTCGTTTCCATTGAGACGTTACACGATTTAGAAGGAGAAGTCATAGAACCCATAGTATTTCATAGGGACGCAATTTCCGTGTGAATTCGTCAATGTGTGGGAGTGAGGGATGCAGTAAAGAAGGATTAGTGGATCGGAATTGTGATTGTCGTATCCCAAAAGAAAATCCTGTCGTTTCCATAGAAACGTTACTCGATTTAGAAGGAGAAGTCATAGAACCCATAGTATTTCATAGCGACGCAATTTCCGTGCGAATTCGTCAATGTGTGTTAGTGAGGGATGCAGTAAAGAAGGATTAGTGGATCGGAAATGAGATTGTCGTATCCCAAAAGAAAATCCTGTCGTTTCCATTAAACGTTACTCGATTTAGAAGAAAATGTCATAGAACCCATAGTATTTCATTGCGACGCAATTGCTGTGTTAATTCGTCAATGAGTCGGAGTGATGGATGCAGTAAAGAGGGATTAGTGGATCGGAAATGAGATTGTCGTATCCCAAAAGAAAATCCTGTCGTTTCCATAGAAAGGTTACTCGATTAAGAAGGAAATGTCTTACAACACATAGTATTTCATAGCGACGCAATTTCCGTGTGAATTCGCCAATGAGTGGGAGGGAGCGATGCAGTAAAGAAGGATTAGTGGATCGGAAATGAGATTGTCGTATCCTAAAAGAAAATCCTGTCGTTTCCATAGAAACGTTACTCTATTTAGAAGGAGAAGTCATAGAACCCATAGTATTTCATAGCGACGCAATTTCCGTGTGAATTCGTCAATGAGTGGGTGTGAGGGATGCAGTAAAGAAGGATTAGTGGATCGGAAATGTGATTGTCGTATCCCAAAAGAAAATCCTGTCGTTTCCATAGAAACGTTACTCGATTTAGAAGGAAATGTCTTAGAACACATAGTATTTCATAGCGACGCAATTTCCGTGTGAATTCGTCAATGTGTGGGAGTGAGGGATACAGTAAAGAAGGATTAGTGGATCGGAAATGTGATTGTCGTATCCCAAAAGAAAATATTGTCGTTGCCATAGAAACGTTACTCGATTTAGAAGGAAATGTCTTAGAACACATAGTATGTCATAGCGACGAAATTTCCGTGTGAATTCGTCAATGTGTGGGAGTGAGGGATGCAGTAAAGAAGGATTAGTGGATCGGAAATGAGATTGTCGTATCCCAAAAGAAAATCTTGTCGTTTCCATAGAAACGTTACTCGATTTAGAAGGAAATGTCTTAGAACACATAGTATTTCATAGCGACTCAATTTCTGTGTTAATTCGTCAATGTGAGGGAGCTAGGGATGCAATAAAGAAGGAATAGTGCATCGAGAAGGAGATACTCGTATCGCAAAAGAAAATCCTGTCGTTTCCATAGAAACGTTACTCGATTTAGAAGGAAATGTCTTAGAACACATAGTATTTCATAGGGACGCAGTTTCCGTGTGAATTCGTCAGTGAGTGGGAGTGAGGGATGCAGTAGAGAAGGATTAGTGGATCGGAAATGAGATTGTCGTATCCCAAAAGAAAATTCTGTCGTTTCCATAGAAACGTTACTTGATTTAGAAGGAAATGTCTTAGAACACATATATTTCATAGCGACGCAATTTCCGTGTGAAATCGTCAATGTGTGGGAGTGAGGGATGCAGTAAAGAAGGATTAGTGTATCGGAAATGAGATTGTCGTATCCCAAAAGAAAATCATGTCGTTTCCATAGAAACGTTAATCGATTTAGAAGGAGATGTCATAGAAGCCATAGCATTTCATAGCGACGCAATTTCTGTGTGAATTCGTCAATGAGTGGGAGTGAGGGATGCAGTAAAGAAGGATTAGTGGATCGGAAATGAGATTGTCGTATCCCAAAAGAAAATCCTGTCGTTTCTGTAGAAACGTTACTCGATTTAGAAGCAGAAGACGTAGAACACACAGTATTTCATAGCGACGCAATTTCCGTGTGAATTGGACAATGAGTGGGAGTGAGGGATGTAGTAAAGAAGGATTAGTGGATCGGAAATGAGATTGTCGTATCCCAAAAGAAAATCCTGTCGTTTCCATTGAGACGTTACACGATTTAGAAGGAGAAGTCATAGAACCCATAGTATTTCATAGGGACGCAATTTCCGTGTGAATTCGTCAATGTGTGGGAGTGAGGGATGCAGTAAAGAAGGATTAGTGGATCGGAATTGTGATTGTCGTATCCCAAAAGAAAATCTGGTCGTTTCCATAGAAACGTTACTCGATTTAGAAGGAGAAGTCATAGAACCCATAGTATTTCATAGCGACGCAATTTCCGTGCGAATTCGTCAATGTGTGTTAGTGAGGGATGCAGTAAAGAAGGATTAGTGGATCGGAAATGAGATTGTCGTATCCCAAAAGAAAATCCTGTCGTTTCCATTAAACGTTACTCGATTTAGAAGAAAATGTCATAGAACCCATAGTATTTCATTGCGACGCAATTGCTGTGTTAATTCGTCAATGAGTCGGAGTGATGGATGCAGTAAAGAGGGATTAGTGGATCGGAAATGAGATTGTCGTATCCCAAAAGAAAATCCTGTCGTTTCCATAGAAAGATTACTCGATTAAGAAGGAAATGTCTTACAACACATAGTATTTCATAGCGACGCAATTTCCGTGTGAATTCGCCAATGAGTGGGAGGGAGCGATGCAGTAAAGAAGGATTAGTGGATCGGAAATGAGATTGTCGTATCCTAAAAGAAAATCCTGTCATTTCCATAGAAACGTTACTCTATTTAGAAGGAGAAGTCATAGAACCCATAGTATTTCATAGCGACGCAATTTCCGTGTGAATTCGTCAATGAGTGGGTGTGAGGGATGCAGTAAAGAAGGATTAGTGGATCGGAAATGAGATTGTCGTATCCCAAAAGAAAATCTTGTCGTTTCCATAGAAACGTTACTCGATTTAGAAGGAAATGTCTTAGAACACATAGTATTTCATAGCGACTCAATTTCTGTGTTAATTCGTCAATGTGAGGGAGCTAGGGATGCAATAAAGAAGGAATAGTGCATCGAGAAGGAGATACTCGTATCGCAAAAGAAAATCCTGTCGTTTCCATAGAAACGTTACTCGATTTAGAAGGAAATGTCTTAAAACACATAGTATTTCATAGGGACGAAGTTTCCGTGTGAATTCGTCAATGAATGGGAGTGAGGGATGCAGTTGAGAAGGATTAGTGGATCGGAAATGAGATTGTCGTATCCCAAAAGAAAATTCTGTCGTTTCCATAGAAACGTTACTTGATTTAGAAGGAAATGTCTTAGAACACATATATTTCATAGCGACGCAATTTCCGTGTGAATTCGTCAATGTGTGGGAGTGAGGGATGCAGTAAAGAAGGATTAGTGTATCGGAAATGAGATTGTCGTATCCCAAAAGAAAATCATGTCGTTTCCATAGAAACGTTAATCGATTTAGAAGGAGATGTCATAGAAGCCATAGCATTTCATAGCGACGCAATTTCTGTGTGAATTCGTCAATGAGTGGGAGTGAGGGATGCAGTAAAGAAGGATTAGTGGATCGGAAATGAGATTGTCGTATCCCAAAAGAAAATCCTGTCGTTTCTGTAGAAACGTTACTCGATTTAGAAGCAGAAGTCGTAGAACACACAGTATTTCATAGCGACGCAATTTCCGTGTGAATTGGACAATGAGTGGGAGTGAGGGATGTAGTAAAGAAGGATTAGTGGATCGGAAATGAGATTGTCGTATCCCAAAAGAAAATCCTGTCGTTTCCATTGAGACGTTACACGATTTAGAAGGAGAAGTCATAGAACCCATAGTATTTCATAGGGACGCAATTTCCGTGTGAATTCGTCAATGTGTGGGAGTGAGGGATGCAGTAAAGAAGGATTAGTGGATCGGAATTGTGATTGTCGTATCCCAAAAGAAAATCCTGTCGTTTCCATAGAAACGTTACTCGATTTAGAAGGAGAAGTCATAGAACCCATAGTATTTCATAGCGACGCAATTTCCGTGCGAATTCGTCAATGTGTGTTAGTGAGGGATGCAGTAAAGAAGGATTAGTGGATCGGAAATGAGATTGTCGTATCCCAAAAGAAAATCCTGTCGTTTCCATTAAACGTTACTCGATTTAGAAGAAAATGTCATAGAACCCATAGTATTTCATTGCGACGCAATTGCTGTGTTAATTCGTCAATGAGTCGGAGTGATGGATGCAGTAAAGAGGGATTAGTGGATCGGAAATGAGATTGTCGTATCCCAAAAGAAAATCCTGTCGTTTCCATAGAAAGGTTACTCGATTAAGAAGGAAATGTCTTACAACACATAGTATTTCATAGCGACGCAATTTCCGTGTGAATTCGCCAATGAGTGGGAGGGAGCGATGCAGTAAAGAAGGATTAGTGGATCGGAAATGAGATTGTCGTATCCTAAAAGAAAATCCTGTCGTTTCCATAGAAACGTTACTCTATTTAGAAGGAGAAGTCATAGAACCCATAGTATTTCATAGCGACGCAATTTCCGTGTTAATTCGTCAATGAGTGGGTGTGAGGGATGCAGTAAAGAAGGATTAGTGGATCGGAAATGTGATTGTCGTATCCCAAAAGAAAATCCTGTCGTTTCCATAGAAACGTTACTCGATTTAGAAGGAAATGTCTTAGAACACATAGTATTTCATAGCGACGCAATTTCCGTGTGAATTCGTCAATGTGTGGGAGTGAGGGATACAGTAAAGAAGGATTAGTGGATCGGAAATGTGATTGTCGTATCCCAAAAGAAAATATTGTCGTTGCCATAGAAACGTTACTCGATTTAGAAGGAAATGTCTTAGAACACATAGTATGTCATAGCGACGAAATTTCCGTGTGAATTCGTCAATGTGTGGGAGTGAGGGATGCAGTAAAGAAGGATTAGTGGATCGGAAATGAGATTGTCGTATCCCAAAAGAAAATCTTGTCGTTTCCATAGAAACGTTACTCGATTTAGAAGGAAATGTCTTAGAACACATAGTATTTCATAGCGACTCAATTTCTGTGTTAATTCGTCAATGTGAGGGAGCTAGGGATGCAATAAAGAAGGAATAGTGCATCGAGAAGGAGATACTCGTATCGCAAAAGAAAATCCTGTCGTTTCCATAGAAACGTTACTCGATTTAGAAGGAAATGTCTTAGAACACATAGTATTTCATAGGGACGCAGTTTCCGTGTGAATTCGTCAGTGAGTGGGAGTGAGGGATGCAGTAGAGAAGGATTAGTGGATCGGAAATGAGATTGTCGTATCCCAAAAGAAAATTCTGTCGTTTCCATAGAAACGTTACTTGATTTAGAAGGAAATGTCTTAGAACACATATATTTCATAGCGACGCAATTTCCGTGTGAAATCGTCAATGTGTGGGAGTGAGGGATGCAGTAAAGAAGGATTAGTGTATCGGAAATGAGATTGTCGTATCCCAAAAGAAAATCATGTCGTTTCCATAGAAACGTTAATCGATTTAGAAGGAGATGTCATAGAAGCCATAGCATTTCATAGCGACGCAATTTCTGTGTGAATTCGTCAATGAGTGGGAGTGAGGGATGCAGTAAAGAAGGATTAGTGGATCGGAAATGAGATTGTCGTATCCCAAAAGAAAATCCTGTCGTTTCTGTAGAAACGTTACTCGATTTAGAAACAGAAGTCGTAGAACACACAGTATTTCATAGCGACGCAATTTCCGTGTGAATTGGACAATGAGTGGGAGTGAGGGATGTAGTAAAGAAGGATTAGTGGATCGGAAATGAGATTGTCGTATCCCAAAAGAAAATCCTGTCGTTTCCATTGAGACGTTACACGATTTAGAAGGAGAAGTCATAGAACCCATAGTATTTCATAGGGACGCAATTTCCGTGTGAATTCGTCAATGTGTGGGAGTGAGGGATGCAGTAAAGAAGGATTAGTGGATCGGAATTGTGATTGTCGTATCCCAAAAGAAAATCCTGTCGTTTCCATAGAAACGTTACTCGATTTAGAAGGAGAAGTCATAGAACCCATAGTATTTCATAGCGACGCAATTTCCGTGCGAATTCGTCAATGTGTGTTAGTGAGGGATGCAGTAAAGAAGGATTAGTGGATCGGAAATGAGATTGTCGTATCCCAAAAGAAAATCCTGTCGTTTCCATTAAACGTTACTCGATTTAGAAGAAAATGTCATAGAACCCATAGTATTTCATTGCGACGCAATTGCTGTGTTAATTCGTCAATGAGTCGGAGTGATGGATGCAGTAAAGAGGGATTAGTGGATCGGAAATGAGATTGTCGTATCCCAAAAGAAAATCCTGTCGTTTCCATAGAAAGGTTACTCGATTAAGAAGGAAATGTCTTACAACACATAGTATTTCATAGCGACGCAATTTCCGTGTGAATTCGCCAATGAGTGGGAGGGAGCGATGCAGTAAAGAAGGATTAGTGGATCGGAAATGAGATTGTCGTATCCTAAAAGAAAATCCTGTCGTTTCCATAGAAACGTTACTCTATTTAGAAGGAGAAGTCATAGAACCCATAGTATTTCATAGCGACGCAATTTCCGTGTGAATTCGTCAATGAGTGGGTGTGAGGGATGCAGTAAAGAAGGATTAGTGGATCGGAAATGAGATTGTCGTATCCCAAAAGAAAATCTTGTCGTTTCCATAGAAACGTTACTCGATTTAGAAGGAAATGTCTTAGAACACATAGTATTTCATAGCGATTCAATTTCTGTGTTAATTCGTCAATGTGAGGGAGCTAGGGATGCAATAAAGAAGGAATAGTGCATCGAGAAGGAGATACTCGTATCGCAAAAGAAAATCCTGTCGTTTCCATAGAAACGTTACTCGATTTAGAAGGAAATGTCTTAGAACACATAGTATTTCATAGGGACGCAGTTTCCGTGTGAATTCGTCAGTGAGTGGGAGTGAGGGATGCAGTAGAGAAGGATTAGTGGATCGGAAATGAGATTGTCGTATCCCAAAAGAAAATTCTGTCGTTTCCATAGAAACGTTACTTGATTTAGAAGGAAATGTCTTAGAACACATATATTTCATAGCGACGCAATTTCCGTGTGAAATCGTCAATGTGTGGGAGTGAGGGATGCAGTAAAGAAGGATTAGTGTATCGGAAATGAGATTGTCGTATCCCAAAAGAAAATCATGTCGTTTCCATAGAAACGTTACTCGATTTAGAAGGAGATGTCATAGAAGCCATAGCATTTCATAGCGACGCAATTTCTGTGTGAATTCGTCAATGAGTGGGAGTGAGGGATGCAGTGAAGAAGGATTAGTGGATCGGAAATGTGATTGTCGTATCCCTAAAGAAAATCCTGTCGTTTCCATAGAAACGTTACTCGATTTAGAAGGAGAAGTCATAGAACCCATAGTATTTCATAGCGACGCAATTTCCGTGCGAATTCGTCAATGTGTGGGAGTGAGGGATGCAGTGAAGAAGGATTAGTGAATCGGAAATGAGATTGTCGTATCCCAAAAGAAAATCCTGTCGTTTCCATTGAAACGTTACTCGATTTAGAAGAAAATGTCATAGAACCCATAGTATTTCATTGCGACGCAATTGCTGTGTTAATTCGTCAATGAGTCGGAGTGAGGGATGCAGTAAAGAGGGATTAGTGGATCGGAAATGAGATTGTCGTATTCCAAAAGAAAATCCTGTCGTTTCCATAGAAACGTTACTCGATTAAGAAGGAAATGTCTTAGAACACATAGTACTTCATAGCGACGCATTTTCCGTGTGAATTCGCCAATGAGTTGGAGTGAGGGATGCAGTAAAGAAGGATTAGTGGATCGGAAATGAGATTGTCGTATCCTAAAAGAAAATCGTGTCGTTTCCGTAGAAACGTTACTTTATTTAGAAGGAGAAGTCATAGAACCCATAGTATTTCATAGCGACGCAATTGCGGTGTTAATTCATCAATGTGTGGGAGTGAGGGATGCAGTAAAGAAGGATTAGTGAATCGGAAATGTGATTGTCGTATCCCAAAAGGAAATCCTGTCGTTTCCATAGAAACGTTACTCGATTTAGAAGGAGAAGTCATAGTACCCGTAATATTTCATAGCGACGCAATTTCCGTGTGAATTCGTCAATGAGTGGGAGTGGGGGATGCAGTGAAGAAGGATTAGTGGATCGGAAATATGATTGTCGGCTCCCAAAAGGAAATCCTGTCGTTTCCATAGAAACGTTACTCGATTTAGAAGGAGAGGTCTTAGAACACATAGTATTTCATACCGACGCAATTTCCGTGTGAATTCGTCAATGAGTGGGAGAGAGGGATGCAGTTAAGAAGTATTAGTGGATCGGAAATGAGATTGACGTATCCCAAAAGAAAATCCTGTCGTTTCCATAGAAACGTTACTCGATTTAGAAGGAAATGTCTTAGAACACATAGTATTTCATAGCGACCCAATTTCCGTGTGAATTCGTCAATGAGTGGGCGTGAGGGATGCAGTAAAGAAGGATTAGTGGATCGGAAATCAGATTGTCGTATCCCAAAAGAAAATCTTGTCGTTTCCATAGAAACGTTACTCGATTTAGAAGGATAAGTCATAGAACCCATAGTATTTCATAGCGACGCAATTGCTGTGTTAATTCGTCAATGTGTGAGAGTGAGTGATGCAGTAAAGAAGGATTAGTGGATCGGAAATGTGATTGCCGTATCCCAAAAGAAAATCCTGTCGTTTCCATACAAACGTTACTCGATTTAGAAGGAAATGTCTTAGAACACATAGTATTTCATAGCGACGCAATTTCCGTGTGAATTCGTCAATGTGTGGGAGTGAGGGATGCAGTAAAGAAGGATTAGTGGATCGGAAATGAGATTGTCGTATTTTTAAAGAAAATAATGTCGTTTCCATAGAACCGTTACTCGATTTCGAAGGATATGTCATAGAAAACATAGTATTTCATAGCGACGCAATTTCCGTGTGAATTCGTCAATGTGTGGGAGTGAGAGATGCAGTAAAGAAGGACTAGTTTATCGGAAATGAAATTGTCGTATCCCAAAAGAAAATCCTGTCGTTTCCATAGAAATGTTACTCGATTAAGATGGAGAAGTCATAAAACACATAGTATTTCATAGCGACGCAATTGCTGTGTTAATACGTCAATGTGAGGGAGTGAGGGAAGCAGTGAAGAAGGATTAGTGGATCGGAAATGTGATTGTCGTATCCCAAAAGAAAATCCTGTCGTTTCCATAGAAACGTTACTCCATTTAGAAGGAAATGTCTTAGAACACATAGTATTTCATAGCGACGCAATTTCCGTGTGAATTCGTCAATGAGTGGCAGTGAGGGATGCAGTAAAGAAGGATTAGTGGGTCGGAAATGAGATTGTCGTATCCCAAAAGAAAATCCTGTCGTTTCCATGGAAACGTTACTCGATTTAGAAGGAAATGTCATAGAACACATAGTATTTCATAGCGACGCAATTTCCGTGTGAATTCGTCAATGTGTGGGAGTGAGGGATGCAGTAAAGAAGGACTAATGGATCGGAAATGAGATTGTCGTATCCCAAAAGAAAATCCTGTCGTTTCCATAGAAATGTTACTCGATTTAGAAGGAGAAGTCATAGAACCCATAGTATTTCATAGTGACGCAATTGCTGTGTTAATACGTCAATGTGTGGGAGTGAGGGATGCAGTAAAGAAGGATTAGTGGATCGGAAATATGATTGTCGTATCCCAAAAGAAAATCCTGTCGTTTCCATAGAAGCGTTACTCGATTTAGAAGGAAATGTCTTAGAACACATAGTATTTCATAGCGACGCAATTTCTGTGTGAATTCGTCAATGTGTGGGTGTGAGGGATGCAGTAAAGAAGGATTAGTAGATCGGAAATGTGATTGTCGTATCCCAAAAGAATATCCAGTCGTATCCATAGAAACGTTACTCGATTTAGAATGAAATGTCTTAGAACACATAGTATTTCATAGCGACGCAATTTCCGTGTCAATTCGTCAATGTGAGAGAGCTAGGGATGCAATAAAGAAGGAATAGTGCATTGAGAAGGAGATACTCGTATCGCAAAAGAAAAGCCGGTCGTTTCCGTAGAAACGATACACGACTTAGAAGGAGAAGTCATAGAACCGATAGTATTTCATAGCGACGCAATTTCCGTGTGAATTCGTCAAAGAGTGGGAGTGAGGGATGCAGTAAAGAAGGATTAGTGGATCGGAAATGAGATTGTCGTATCCGAAAAGAAAATCCTGTCGTTTCCATAGAAACGTTACTCGATTTAGAAGGAAATGTCTTAGAACACATAGTATTTCATAGCGACGCAATTTCCATGTGAATTCGTCAATGAGTGGGAGTGAGGGATGCAGTAAAGACGGATTAGTGGATCGGAAATGAGATTGTCGTATCCCAAAAGAAAATCCTGACGTTTCCATAGAAACGTTACTCGATTTAGAAGGAGGAGTCATAGATCCCGTAGTATTACATTGCGACGCAATTGCTGTGTTAATTCGTCAATGTGTGGGAGTGAGGGATGCAGTAAAGAAGGGTTAGTGGATCGGAAATAGGATTCTCGTATCCCAAAAGAAAATCCTGTCGTTTCCATAGAAACGTTACTCCATTTAGAAGGAAATGTCTTAGAACACATAGTATTTCATAGCGACGCTATTTACGTGTTAATTCGTCAATGTGTGGGAGTGAGGGATGCAGTAAAGAAGGATTAGTGAATCGGAAATGTGATTGTCGTATCCCAAAAGGAAATCCTGTCGTTTCCATAGAAACGTTACTCGATTTAGAAGGAGAAGTCATAGTACCCGTAATATTTCATAGCGACGCAATTTCCGTGTGAATTCGTCAATGAGTGGGAGTGGGGGATGCAGTAAAGAAGGATTAGTGGATCGGAAATATGATTGTCGGCTCCCAAAAGGAAATCCTGTCGTTTCCATAGAAACGTTACTCGATTTAGAAGGAGAGGTCTTAGAACACATAGTATTTCATACCGACGCAATTTCCGTGTGAATTCGTCAATGAGTGGGAGAGAGGGATGCAGTTAAGAAGGATTAGTGGATCGGAAATGAGATTGACGTATCCCAAAAGAAAATCCTGTCGTTTCCATAGAAACGTTACTCGATTTAGAAGGAAATGTCTTAGAACACATAGTATTTCATAGCGACCCCATTTCCGTGTGAATTCGTCAATGAGTGGGCGTGAGGGATGCAGTAAAGAAGGATTAGTGGATCGGAAATCAGATTGTCGTATCCCAAAAGAAAATCCTGTCGTTTCCATAGAAACGTTACTCGATTTAGAAGGATAAGTCATAGAACCCATAGTATTTCATAGCGACGCAATTGCTGTGTTAATTCGTCAATGTGTGAGAGTGAGTGATGCAGTAAAGAAGGATTAGTGGATCGGAAATGTGATTGCCGTATCCCAAAAGAAAATCCTGTCGTTTCCATACAAACGTTACTCGATTTAGAAGGAAATGTCTTAGAACACATAGTATTTCATAGCGACGCAATTTCCGTGTGAATTCGTCATTGAGTGGGAGGAGGGATGCAGTAAAGAAGGATTAGTGGATCGAAAATGAGATTGTCGTATCCCAAAGGGAAATCCTGTCGATTCCATAGAAACGTTACTCCATTTAGAAGGAAATGTCTTAGAACACATAGTATTTCATAGCGACGCAATTTCCGTGTGAATTCGTCAATGTGTGGGAGTGAGGGATGCAGTAAAGAAGGATTAGTGGATCGGAAATGAGATTGTCGTATTTTTAAAGAAAATCCTGTCGTTTCCATAGAACCGTTACTCGATTTAGAAGGATATGTCATAGAAAACATAGTATTTCATAGCGACGCAATTTCCGTGTGAATTCGTCAATGTGTGGGAGTGAGAGTTGCAGTAAAGAAGGACTAGTTTATCGGAAATGAGATTGTCGTATCCCAAAAGAAAATCCTGTCGTTTCCATAGAAATGTTACTCGATTAAGAAGGAGAAATCATAGAACACATAGTATTTCATAGCGACGCAATTGCTGTGTTAATACGTCAATGTGAGGGAGTGAGGGAAGCCGTAAAGAAGGATTAGTGGATCGGAAATGTGATTGTCGTATCCCAAAAGAAAATCCTGTCGTTTCCATAGAAACGTTACTCGATTTAGAAGGAAATGTCTTAGAACACATAGTATTTCATAGCGACGCAATTTCCGTGTGAATTCGTCAATGAGTGGGAGTGAGGGATGCAGTAAAGAAGGATTAGTGGATCGGAAATGAGATTGTCGTATCCCAAAAGAAAATCCTGTCGTTTCCATAGAAACGTTACTCGATTTAGAAGGAAATGTCATAGAACACATAGTATTTCATAGCGACGCAATTTCCGTGTGAATTCGTCAATGTGTGGGAGTGAGGGATGCAGTAAAGAAGGACTAATGGATCGGAAATGAGATTGTCGTATCCCAAAAGAAAATCCTGTCGTTTCCATAGAAATGTTACTCGATTTAGAAGGAGAAGTCATAGAACCCATAGTATTTCATAGTGACGCAATTGCTGTGTTAATACGTCAATGTGTGGGAGTGAGGGATGCAGTAAACAAGGATTAGTGGATCGGAAATATGATTGTCGTATCCCAAAAGAAAATCCTGTCGTTTCCATAGAAGCGTTACTCGATTTAGAAGGAAATGTCTTAGAACACATAGTATTTCATAGGGACGCATTTTCTGTGTGAATTCGTCAATGTGTGGGTGTGAGGGATGCAGTGAACAAGGATAGTAGATCGGAAATGTGATTGTCGTATCCCAAAAGAAAATCCAGTCGTATCCATAGAAACGTTACTCGATTTAGAATGAAATGTCTTAGAACACATAGTATTTCATAGCGACGCAATTTCCGTGTCAATTCGTCAATGTGAGGGAGCTAGGGATGCAATAAAGAAGGAATAGTGCATTGAGAAGGAGATACTCGTATCGCAAAAGAAAAGCCAGTCGTTTCCGTAGAAACGATACACGACTTAGAAGGAGAAGTCATAGAACCGATAGTATTTCATAGCGACGCAATTTCCGTGTGAATTCGTCAAAGAGTGGGAGTGAGGGATGCAGTAAAGAAGGATTAGTGGATCGGAAATGAGATTGTCGTATCCGAAAAGAAAATCCTGTCGTTTCCATAGAAACGTTACTCGATTTAGAAGGAAATGTCTTAGAACACATAGTATTTCATAGCGACCCAATTTCCATGTGAATTCGTCAATGAGTGGGAGTGAGGGATGCAGTAAAGACGGATTAGTGGAGCGGAAATGAGATTGTCGTATCCCAAAAGAAAATCCTGACGTTTCCATAGAAACGTTACTCGATTTAGAAGGAGAAGTCATAGAACCCGTAGTATTACATTGCGACGCAATTGCTGTGTTAATTCGTCAATGTGTGGGAGTGAGGGATGCAGTAAAGAAGGGTTAGTGGATCGGAAATAGGATTGTCGTATCCCAAAAGAAAATCCTGTCGTTTCCATAGAAACGTTACTCGATTCAGAAGGAGAAGTCATAGAACACATAGTATTTCATAGCGACTCAATTTCTGTGTTAATTCGTCAATGTGAGGGAGCTAGGGATGCAATACAAAAGGAATAGTGCATCGAGAAGGAGATACTCGTATCGCAAAAGAAATTCCTGTCGTTTCCATAGAAACGTTACTCGATTTAGAAGGAGAGGTCTTAGAACACATAGTATTTCATAGCGACGCAATTTCCGTGTGAATTCGTCAATGTGTGGGAGTGAGGGATGCAGTAAAGAAGGATTAGTGGATCGGAAATGTGATTGCAGTATCCCAAAAGAAAATCCTGTCGTTTCCATAGAAACGTTACTCGATTTAGAAGGCGAAGTCATAGAACCCATAGTATTTCATAGCGACGCAATTTCCGTGCTAATTCGTCAATGTGTGGGAGTGAGGGATGCAGTAAAGAAGGATTAGTGGATCGGAAATGAGATTGTCGTATCCCAAAAGAAAATCCTGTCGTTTCCATAGAAACGTTACTCGATTTAGAAGAAAATGTCATAGAACCCATAGTATTTCATTGCGACGCAATTGCTGTGTTAATTCGTCAATGAGTCGGAGTGAGGGATGCAGTAAAGAGGGATTAGTGGATCGGAAATGAGATTGTCGTATCCCAAAAGAAAATCCTGTCGTTTCCATAGAAACGTTACTCGGCTAAGAAAAAAATGTCTTAGAACACATAGTATTTCATAGCGACGCAATTTACGTGTGAATTCGCCAATGAGTGGGAGTGAGGGATGCAGTAAAGAAGGATTAGTGGATCGGAAATGAGATTGTCGTATCCTAAAAGAAAATCCTGTCGTTTCCATAGAAACGTTACTCTATTTAGAAGGAGAAGTCATAGAACCCGTAGTATTTCATAGCGACGCAATTTCCGTGTGAATTCGTCAATGAGTGGGAGTGAGGGATGCAGTAAAGAAGGATTAGTGGATCGGAAATGTGATTGTCGTATCCCAAAAGAAAATCCTGTCGTTTCCATAGAAACGTTACTCGATTTAGAAGGAAATGTCTTAGAACACATAGTATTTCATAGCGACTCAATTTCTGTGTTAATCCGTCAATGTGAGGGAGCTAGGGATGCAATAAAGAAGGAATAGTGCATCGACAAGGAGATACTCGTATCGCAAAAGAAAATCCTGTCGTTTCCATAGAAACGTTACTCGATTTAGAAGGAAATGTCTTAGAACACATAGTATTTCATAGCGACGCAGTTTCCGTGTGAATTCGTCAATGAGTGGGAGTGAGGGATGCAGTAAAGAAGGATTAGTGGATCGGAAATGAGATTGTCGTATCCCAAAAGAAAATTCTGTCGTTTCCATAGATAGGTTGCTTGATTTAGAAGGAAATGTCTTAGAACACATAGTATTTCATAGCGACGCAATTTCCGTGTGAATTCGTCAATGTGTGGGAGTGAGGGATGCAGTAAAGAAGGATTAGTGTATCGGAAATGAGATTGTCGTATCCCAAAAGAAAATCATGTCGTTTCCATAGAAACGTTACTCGATTTAGATGGAGAT
Organism: Schistocerca piceifrons; assembly: GCF_021461385.2. NCBI lineage: Eukaryota > Metazoa > Arthropoda > Insecta > Orthoptera > Acrididae > Schistocerca > Schistocerca piceifrons. Next base: position 6,269,470 of record NW_025728287.1, read on the forward strand.
GTCATAGAAGCCATAGCATTTCATAGCGACGCAATTTCTGTGTGAATTCGTCAATGAGTGGGAGTGAGGGATGCAGTAAAGAAGGATTAGTGGATCGGAAATGAGATTGTCGTATCCCAAAAGAAAATCCTGTCGTTTCTATAGAAACGTTACTCGATTTAGAAGGAGAAGTCATAGAACACATAGTATTTCATAGCGACGCAATTTCCGTGTTAATTCGACAATGAGTGGGAGTGAGGGATGCAGTAAAGAAGGATTAGTGGATCGAAAATGAGATTGTCGTATCCCAAAAGAAAATCCTGTCGTTTCCATTGAGACGTTACACGATTTAGAAGGAGAAGTCTTAGAACCCATAGTATTTCATAGCGATGCAATTTCCGTGTGAATTCGTCAATGTGTGGGAGTGAGGGATGCAGTAAAGAAGGATTAGTGGATCGGAAATGTGATTGTCGTATCCCAAAAGAAAATCCTGTCGTTTCCATAGAAACGTTACTCGATTTAGAAGGAGAAGTCATAGAACCCATAGTATTTCATAGCGACGCAATTTCCGTGCGAATTCGTCAATGTGTGGGAGTGAGGGATGCAGTAAAGAAGGATTAGTGGATCGGAAATGAGATTGTCGTATCCCAAAAGAAAATCCTGTCGTTTCCATAGAAACGTTACTCGATTTAGAAGAAAATGTCATAGAACCCATAGTATTTCATTGCGACGCAATTGCTGTGTTAATTCGTCAATGAGTCGGAGTGAGGGATGCAGTAAAGAGGGATTAGTGGATCGGAAATGAGATTGTCGTATCCCAAAAGAAAATCCTGTCGTTTCCATAGAAACGTTACTCGGTTAAGAAGGAAATGACTTAGAACACATAGTATTTCATAGCGACGCAATTTCCGTGTGAATTCGCCAATGAGTGGGAGTGAGGGATGCAGTAAAGAGGGATTAGTGGATCGGAAATGAGATTGTCGTATCCTAAAAGAAAATCCTGTCGTTTCCATTGAAACGTTACTCTAATTAGAAGGAGAAGTCATAGAACCCGTAGTATTTCATAGCGACGCAATTTCCGTGTGAATTCGTCAATGAGTGGGAGTGAGGGATGCAGTAAAGTAGGATTAGTGGATCGGAAATGTGATTGTCGTATCACAAAAGAAAATCCTGTCGTTTCCATAGAAACGTTACTCGATTTAGAAGCAAATGTCTTAGAACACATAGTATTTCATAGCGACGCAATTTCCGTGTGAATTCGTCAATGTGTGGGAGTGAGGGATGCAGTAAAGAAGGATTACTGGATCGGAAATGTGATTGTCGTATCCCAAAAGAAAATCCTGTCGTTTCCATAGAAACGATACTCGATTTAGAAGGAGAAGTCCTAGAACCCTTAGTATTTCATTGCGACGATATTGCTGTGTTAATTCGTCAATGTGTGGGAGTGAGGGATGCAGTAAAGAAGGATTAGTGGATCGGAAATGTGATTGTCGTATCCTAAAAGAAAATCCTGTCGTTTCCATAGAAACGTTACTCTATTAAAAGGAGAAGTCATAGAACCCGTAGTATTTCATAGCGACGCAATTTCCGTGTGAATTCGTCAATGAGTGGGAGTGAGGGATGCAGTAAAGAAGGATTACTGGATCGGAAATGAGATTGTCGCATCCCAAAAGAAAATCCTGTCGTTTCCATAGAAACGTTACTCGATTTAGAAGGAGAAGTCATTGAACCCATAGTATTTAATAGCGACTCAATATCTTTGTTAATTCGTCATTGTGAGGGAGCTAGGGATGCAATAAAGAAGGAATAGTGCATCGAGGAGGAGATACTCGTATCGCAAAAGAAAAGCCAGTCATTTCCATAGAAACGATACACGATTTAGAAGGTGAAGTGTTAGAACACATAGTATTTCATAGCGACGCAATTTCCGTATGAATTCGTCAATGAGTGGGAGTGAGGGATGCAGTAAAGAAGGATTAGTGGATCGGAAATGTGATTGTCGTATCCCAAAAGAAAATCCTGTCATTTCCATAGAAACGTTACTCGGTTAAGAAGGAAATTTCTTAGAACACATAGTATTTCATAGCGACGCAATTTCCGTGTGAATTCGCCAATGAGTGGGAGTGAGGGATGCAGTAAAGAAGGATTAGTGGATCGGAAATGAGATTGTCGTATCCTAAAAGAAAATCCTGTCGTTTCCATAGAAACGTTACTCTATTAAAAGGAGAAGTCATAGAACCCGTAGTATTTCATAGCGACGCAATTTCCGTGTGAATTCGTCAATTAGTGGGAGTGAGGGATGCAGTAAAGAAGGATTAGTGGATCGGAAATGTGATTGTCGTATCCCAAAAGAAAATCCTGTCGTTTCCATAGAAACGTTACTCGATTTAGAAGGAAATGTCTTAGAACACATAGTATTTCATAGCGACGCAATTTCCGTGTGAATTCGTCAATGTGTGGGAGTGAGGGATGCAGTAAAGAAGGATTACTGGATCGGAAATGTGATTGTCGTATCCCGAAAGAAAATCCTGTCGTTTCCATAGAAACGATACTCGATTTAGATGGAGAAGTCCTAGAACCCTTAGTATTTCATTGCGACGATAATGCTGTGTTAATTCGTCAATGTGTGGGAGTGAGGGATGCAGTAAAGAAGGGTTAGTGGATCGGAAATGTGATTGTCGCATCCCAAAAGAAAATCCTGTCGTTTCCATAGAAACGTTACTCGATTTAGAAGGAAATGTCTTAGAACACATTGTATTTCATAGTGACGCAATTTCCGTGTGAATTCGTCAATGTGTGGGAGTGAGGGATGCAGTAAAGAAGGATTAGTGGATGGGAAATGTGATTGTCGTATCCCAAAACAAAATCCTGTCGTTTCCATAGAAACGTTACTCTATTTAGAAGGAGAAGTCATAGAACCCGTAGTATTTCATAGCGACGCAATTTCCGTGTGAATTCGTCAATGAGTGGGAGTGAGGGATGCAGTAAACTAGGATTAGTGGATCGGTAATGTGATTGTCGTATCCCAAAAGAAAATCCTTTCGTTTCCATAGAAACGATACTCGATTTAGAAGGAAATGTCTTAGAACACATAGTATTTCATAGCGACGCAATTTCCGTGTGAATTCGTCAATGTGTGGGAGTGAGGGATGCAGTAGAGAAGGCTTACTGGATCGGAAATGTGATTGTCGTATCCCAAAAGAAAATCCTGTCGTTTCCATAGAAACGATACTCGATTTAGAAGGAGAAGTCCTAGAACCCTTAGTATTTCATTGCGACGATATTGCTGTGTTAATTCGTCAATGTGTGGGAGTGAGGGATGCAGTAAAGAAGGATTAGTGGATCGGAAATTTGATTGTCGTATCCCAAGAGAAAATCCTGTCGTTTCGATAGAAACGTTACTCGATTTAGAAGGAGAAGTCATAGAACACATAGTATTTCATAGCGACGCAATTTCCGTGTTAATTCGACAATGAGTGGGAGTGAGGGATGCAGTAAAGAAGGATTAGTGGGTCGGAAATGAGATTGTCGTATCCCAAAAGAAAATCCTGTCGTTTCCATTGAGACGTTACACGATTTAGAAGGAGAAGTCATAGAACCCATAGTATTTCATAGCGATGCAATTTCCGTGTGAATTCGTCAATGTGTGGGAGTGAGGGATGCAGTAAAGAAGGATTAGTGGATCGGAAATGTGATTGTCGTATCCCAAAAGAAAGTCCTGTCGCTTCCATAGAAACGTTACTCGATTTAGAAGCAGAAGTCATAGAACCCATAGTATTTCATAGCGACGCAATTTCCGTGCGAATTCGTCAATGTGTGGGAGTGAGGGATGCAGTAAAGAAGGATTAGTAGATCGGAAATGAGATTGTCGTATCCCAAAAGAAAATCCTGTCGTTTCCATAGAAACGTTACAAGATTTAGAAGAAAATGTCATAGAACCCATAGTATTTCATTGCGACGCAATTGCTGTGTTAATTCGTCAATGAGTCGGAGTGAGGGATGCAGTAAAGAGGGATTAGTGGATCGGAAATGAGATTGTCGTATCCCAAAAGAGAATCCTGTCGTTTCCATAGAAACGTTACTCGGTTAAGAAGGAAATATCTTAGAACACATAGTATTTCATAGCGACGCAATTTCCGTGTGAATGCGCCAATGAGTGGGAGTGAGGGATGCAGTAAAGAAGGATTAGTGGATCGGAAATGAGATTGTCGTATCCTAAAAGAAAATCCTGTCGTTTCCATACAAACGTTACTCTATTTAGAAGGAGAAGTCATAGAACCCGTAGTATTTCATAGCGACGCAATTTCCGTGTGAATTCGCCAATGAGTGTGAGTGAGGGATGCAGTAAAGTAGGATTAGTGGATCGGAAATGTGATTGTCGTATCCCAAAAGAAAATCATGTCGTTTCCATAGAAACGATACTCCATTTAGAAGGTGAAGTCCTAGAACCCTTTGTATTTCATTGCGACGATATTGCTGTGTTAATTCGTCAATGTGTGGGAGTGAGGGATGCAGTAAAGAAGGATTAGTGGATCGGATATGAGATTGTCGTGTCCCAAAAGAAAATCCTGTCGTTTCCATAGAAACGTTACTCGATTTAGAAGGAAAAGTCTTAGAACACATTGTATTTCATAGTGACGCAATTTCCGTGTGAATTCGTCAATGTGTGGGAGTGAGGGATGCAGTAAAGAAGGATTAGTGGATGGGATATGTGATTGTCGTATCCCAAAACAAAATTCTGTCGTTTCCATAGAAACGTTACTCGATTTAGAAGGAAATTTCTTAGAACACATAGTATTTCATAGCGACGCAATTTCCGTGTGAATTCGTCAATGAGTGGGAGTGAGGGATGCAGTAAAGAAGGATTACTGGATCGGAAATGAGATTGTCGCATCCCAAAAGAAAATACTGTCGTTTCCATAGAAACGTTTTTAGATTTAGAAGGAGAAGTCATAGAACCCATAGTATTTAATAGCGACTCAATATCTTTGTTAATTCGTCATTGTGAGGGAGCTAGGGATGCAATAAAGAAGGAATAGTGCATCGAGGAGGTGATACTCGTATCGCAAAAGAAAAACCAGTCATTTCCATAGAAACGATACACGATTTAGAAGGTGAAGTGTTAGAACACATAGTATTTCATAGCGACGCAATTTCCGTATGAATTCGTCAATGAGTGGGAGTGAGGGATGCAGTAAAGAAGGATTAGTGGATCGGAAATGAGATTGTCGTATCCCAAAAGAAAATCCTGTCGTTTCCATAGAAACGTTACTCGATTTAGAATGAAATGTCTTAGAACACATAGTATTTCATAGCGACGCAATTTCCGTGTGAATTCGTCAATGTGTGGGAGTAAGGGATACAGTAAAGAAGGATAACTGGATCGGAAATGTGATTGTCGTATCCCAAAAGAAAATCCTGTCGTTTCCATTGAAACGTTACTCGATTTAGAAGGAAATGTCTTAGAACACATAGTATGTCATAGCGACGCAATATCCGTGTGAATTCGTCAATGTGTGGGAGTGAGGGATGCAGTAAAGAATGATTTGTGGATCGGAAATGAGATTGTCGTATCCCAAAAGAAAATCCTGTCGTTTCCATAGAAACGTTACTCGATTTAGAAGGAAATGTCTTAGAACACATAGTATTTCATAGCGACTCAATTTCTGTGTTAATTCGTCAATGTGAGGGAGCTAGAAATGCAATACAAAAGGAATAGTGCATCGAGAAGGAGATATTCGTATCGCAAAAGAAATTCCTGTCGTTTCCATAGAAACGTTACTCGATTTAGAAGGAGAGGTCTTAGAACACATAGTATTTCATAGCGACGCAATTTCCGTGTGAATTCGTCAATGTGTGGGAGTGAGGGATGCAGTAAAGAAGGATTAGTGGATCGGAAATGTGATTGTCGTATCCCAAAAGAAAATCCTGTCGTTTCCATAGAAACGTTACTCGATTTAGAACGCGAAGTCATAGAACCCATAGTATTTCATAGCGACGCAATTTCCGTGCTAATTCGTCAATGTGTGGGAGTGAGGGATGCAGTAAAGAAGGATTAGTGGATCGGAAATGAGATTGTCGTATCCCAAAAGAAAATCCTGTCGTTTCCATAGAAACGTTACTCGATTTAGAAGAAAATGTCATAGAACCCATAGTATTTCATTGCGACGCAATTGCTGTGTTAATTCGTCAATGAGTCGGAGTGAGGGATGCAGTAAAGAGGGTTTAGTGGATCGGAAATGAGATTGTCGTATCCCAAAAGAAAATCCTGCCGTTTCCATAGAAACGTTACTCGGCTAAGAAGGAAATGTCTTAGAACACATAGTATTTCATAGCGACGCAATTTACGTGTGAATTCGCCAATGAGTGGGAGTGAGGGATGCAGTAAAGAAGGATTAGTGGATCGGAAATGAGATTGTCGTATCCTAAAAGAAAATCCTGTCGTTTCCATAGAAACGTTACTCTATTTAGAAGGAGAAGTCATAGAACCCGTCGTATCTCATAGCGACGCAATTTCCGTGTGAATTCGTCAATGAGTGGGAGTGAGGGATGCAGTAAAGTAGGAGTAGTGGATCGGAAATGTGATTGTCGTATCACAAAAGAAAATCGTGTCGTTTCCATAGAAACGTTACTCGATTTAGAAGCAAATGTCTTAGAACACATAGTATTTCATGGCGACGCAATTTCCGTGTGAATTCGTCAATGTGTGGGAGTGAGGGATGCAGTAAAGAAGGATTACTGGATCGGAAATGTGATTGTCGTATCCCAAAAGAAAATCCTGTCGTTTCCATAGAAACGATACTCGATTTAGAAGGAGAAGTCCTAGAACCCTTAGTATTTCATTGCGACGATATTGCTGTGTTAATTCGTCAATGTGTGGGAGTGAGGGATGCAGTAAAGAAGGATTAGTGGATCGGAAATGTGATTGTCGTATCCCAAAACAAAATCCTGTCGTTTCCATAGAAACGTTACTCGATTTAGAAGGAAATTTCTTAGAACACATAGTATTTCATAGCGACGCAATTTCCGTGTGAATTCGTCAATGAGTGGGAGTGAGGGATGCAGTAAAGAAGGTTTACTGGATCGGAAATGAGATTGTCGCATCCCAAAAGAAAATCCTGTCGCTTCCATAGAAACGTTACTCGATTTAGAAGGAGAAGTCATAGAACCCATAGTATTTAATAGCGACTCAATATCTTTGTTAATTCGTCATTGTGAGGGAGCTAGGGATGCAATAAAGAAGGAATAGTGCATCGAGGAGGAGATACTCGTATCGCAAAAGAAAAGCCAGTCATTTCCATAGAAACGATACACGATTTAGAAGGTGAAGTGTTAGAACACATAGTATTTCATAGCGACGCAATTTCCGTATGAATTCGTCAATGAGTGGGAGTGAGGGATGCAGTAAAGAAGGATTAGTGGATCGGAAATGTGATTGTCGTATCCCAAAAGAAAATCCTGTCGTTTCCATAGAAACGTTACTCGGTTAAGAAGGAAATGTCTTAGAACACATAGTATTTCATAGCGACGCAATTTCCGTGTGAATTCGCCAATGAGTGGGAGTGAGGGATGCAGTAAAGAAGGATTAGTGGATCGGAAATGAGATTGTCGTATCCTAAAAGAAAATCCTGTCGTTTCCATAGAAACGTTACTCTATTTAGAAGGAGAAGTCATAGAACCCGTAGTATTTCATAGCGACGCAATTTCCGTGTGAATTCGTCAATTAGTGGGAGTGAGGGATGCAGTAAAGAAGGATTAGTGGATCGGAAATGTGATTGTCGTATCCCAAAAGAAAATCCTGTCGTTTCCATAGAAACGTTACTCGATTTAGAAGGAAATGTCTTAGAACACATAGTATTTCATAGCGACGCAATTTCCGTGTGAATTCGTCAATGTGTGCGAGTGAGGGATGCAGTAAAGAGGGATTACTGGATCGGAAATGTGATTGTCGTATCCCAAAAGAAAATCCTGTCGTTTCCATAGAAACGATACTCGATTTAGATGGAGAAGTCCTAGAACCCTTAGTATTTCATTGCGACGATAATGCTGTGTTAATTCGTCAATGTGTGGGAGTGAGGGATGCAGTAAAGAAGGGTTAGTGGATCGGAAATGTGATTGTCGTATCCCAAAAGAAAATCCTGTCGTTTCCATAGAAACGTTACTCGATTTAGAAGGAAATGTCTTAGAGCACATTGTATTTCATACTGACGCAATTTCCGTGTGAATTCGTCAATGTGTGGGAGTGAGGGATGCAGTAAAGAAGGATTAGTGGATGGGAAATGTGATTGTCGTATCCCAAAACAAAATCCTGTCGTTTCCATAGAAACGTTACTCTATTTAGAAGGAGAAGTCATAGAACTCGTAGTATTTCATAGCGACGCAATTTCCGTGTGAATTCGTCAATGAGTGGGAGTGAGGGATGCAGTAAACTAGGATTAGTGGATCGGAAATGTGATTGTCGTATCCCAAAAGAAAATCCTGTCGTTTCCATAGAAACGATACTCGATTTAGAAGGAAATGTCTTAGAACACATAGTATTTCATAGCGACGCAATTTCCGTGTGAATTCGTCAATGTGTGGGAGTGAGGGATGCAGTAGAGAAGGATTACTGGATCGGAAATGTGATTGTCGTATCCCAAAAGAAAATCCTGTCGTTTCCATAGAAACGACACTCGATTTAGAAGGAGAAGTCCTGGAACCCTTAGTATTTCATTGCGACGATATTGCTGTGTTAATTCGTCAATGTGTGGGAGTGAGGGATGCAGTAAAGAAGGATTAGTGGATCGGAAATTTGATTGTCGTATCCCAAGAGAAAATCCTGTCGTTTCGATAGAAACGTTACTCGATTTAGAAGGAAATGTCTTAGAACACATTGTATTTCATAGTGACGCAATTTCCGTGTGAATTCGTCAATGTGTGGGAGTGAGGGATGCAGTAAAGAAGGATTAGTGGATGGGAAATGTGATTGTCGTATCCCAAAACAAAATCCTGTCGTTGCCATAGAAACGTTACTCGATTTAGAAGGAAATTTCTTAGAACACATAGTATTTCATAGCGACGCAATTTCCGTGTGAATTCGTCAATGAGTGGGAGTGAGGGATGCAGTAAAGAAGGATTACTGGATCGGAAATGAGATTGTCGCATCCCAAAAGAAAATCCTGTCGTTTCCATAGAAACGTTACTCGATTTAGAAGGAGAAGTCATAGAACCCATAGTATTTAATAGCGACTCAATATCCTTGTTAATTCGTCATTGTGAGGGAGCTAGGGATGCAATAAAGAAGGAATAGTGCATCGAGGAGGAGATACTCGTATCGCAAAAGAAAAGCCAGTCATTTCCATAGAAACGATACACGATTTAGAAGGTGAAGTGTTAGAACACATAGTATTTCATAGCGACGCAATTTCCGTATGAATTCGACAATGAGTGGAAGTGAGGGATGCAGTAGAGAAGGATTAGTGGATCGGAAATGTGATTGTCGTATCCCAAAAGAAAACCCTGTCGTTTCCATAGAAACGTTACTCGATTTAGAATGAAATGTCTTAGAACACATAGTATTTCATAGCGACGCAATTTCCGTGTGAATTCGTCAATGTGTGGGAGTGAGGGATACAGTAAAGAAGGATAACTGGATCGGAAATGTGATTGTCGTATCCCAAAAGAAAATCCTGTCGTTTCCATAGAAACGTTACTCGATTTAGAAGGAAATGTCTTAGAACACATAGTATGTCATAGCGACGCAATATCCGTGTGAATTCGTCAATGTGTGGGAGTGAGGGATGCAGTAAAGAAGGATTAGTGGATCGGAAATGAGATTGTCGTATCCCAAAAGAAAATCCTGTCGTTTCCATAGAAACGTTACTCGATTTAGAAGGAAATGTCTTAGAACACATAGTATTTCATAGCGACTCAATTTCTGTGTTAATTCGTCAATGTGAGGGAGCTAGGGATGCAATAAAGAAGGAATAGTGCATCGAGAAGGAGATACTCGTATCGCAAAAGAAAATCCTGTCGTTTCCATAGAAACGTTACTCGATTTAGAAGGAGAGGTCTTAGAAAACATAGTGTTTCATAGCGACGCAATTTCCGTGTGAATTCGTCAATGTGTGGGAGTGAGGGATGCAGTAAAGAAGGATTAGTGGATCGGAAATGTGATTGTCGTATCCCAAAAGAAAATCCTGTCGTTTCCATAGAAACGTTACTCGATTTAGAAGGAGAAGTCATAGAACCCATAGTATTTCATAGCGACGCAATTTCCGTGCGAATTCGTCAATGTGTGGGAGTGAATGATGCAGTAAAGAAGGATTAGTGGATCGGAAATGAGATTGTCGTATCCCAAAAGAAGATCCTGTCGTTTCCATAGAAACGTAACTCGATTTAGAAGAAAATGTCATAGAACCCATAGTATTTCATTGGGACGCAAATGCTGTGTTAGTTCGTCAATGAGTCGGAGTGAGGGATGCAGTAAAGAGGGATTAGTGGATCGGAAACGAGATTGTCGTATCCCAAAAGAAAATCCTGTCGTTTCCATAGAAACGTTTTTCGGTTAAGAAGGAAATGTCTTAGAACACATAGTATTTCATAGCGACGCAATTTCCGTGTGAATTCGCCAATGAGTGGGAGTGAGGGATGCAGTAAAGAAGGATTAGTGGATCGGAAATGAGATTGTCGTATCCTAAAAGAAAATCCCGTCGTTTCCATAGAAACGTTACTCCATTTAGAAGGAGAAGTCATAGAACCCGTAGTATTTCGTAGCGACGCAATTTCCGTGTGAATTCGTCAATGAGTGGGAGTGAGGGATGCAGTAAAGAAGGATTAGTGGATCGGAAATGTGATTGTCGTATCCCAAAAGAAAATCCTGTCGTTTCCATAGAAACATTACTCGATTTAGAAGGAAATGTCTTAGCACACATAGTATTTCATAGCGACGCAATTTCCGTGTGAATTCGTCAATGTGTGGGAGTGAGGGATGCAGTAAAGAAGGATTACTGGATCGGAAATGTGATTGTCGTATCCCAAAAGAAAATCCTGTCGTTTCCATAGAAACGTTACTCGATTTAGAAGGAGAAGTCCTAGAACCCTTAGTATTTCATTGCGACGATATTGCTGTGTTAATTCGTCAATGTGTGGGAGTGAGGGATGCAGTAAAGAAGGATTAGTGGATCGGAAATGTGATTGTCGTATCCCAAAAGAAAATCCTGTCGTTTCGATAGAAACGTTACTCGATTTAGAAGGAAATGTCTTAGAACACATTGTATTTCATAGTGACGCAATTTCCGTGTGAATTCGTCAATGTGTGGGAGTGAGGGATGCAGTAAAGAAGGATTAGTGGATGGGAAATGTGATTGTCGTATCCCAAAACAAAATCCCGTCGTTTCCATAGAGACGTTACTCGATTTAGAAGGAAATTTCTTAGAACACATAGTATTTCATAGCGACGCAATTTCCGTGTGATTTCGTCAATGAGTGGGAGTAAGGGATGCAGTAAAGAAGGATTACTGGATCGGAAATGAGATTGTCGCATCCCAAAAGAAAATAATGTCGTTTCCATAGAAACGTTACTCGATTTGGAAGGAGAAGTCATAGAACCCATAGTATTTAATAGCGACTCAATACCTTTGTTAATTCGTCATTGTGAGGGAGATAGGGATGCAATAAAGAAGGAATAGTGCATCGTGGAGGAGATACTCGTATCGCAAAAGAAAAGCCAGTCATTTCCATAGAAACGATACACGATTTAGAAGGTGAAGTGTTAGAACACATAGTATATCATAGCGACGCAATTTCCGTATGAATTCGTCAATGAGTGGGAGTGAGGGATGCAGTAAAGAAGGATTAGTGGATCGGAAATGTGATTGTCGTATCCCAAAAGAAAATCCTGTCGTTTCCATAGAAACGTTACTCGATTTAGAATGAAATGTCTTAGAACACATAGTATTTCATAGCGACGCAATTTCCGTGTGAATTCGTCAATGTGTGGGAGCGAGGGATACAGTAAAGAAGGATTAGTGGATCGGAAATGTGATTGTCGTATTCCAAAAGAAAATCCTGTCGTTTCCATAGAAACGTTACTCGATTTAGAAGGAGATGTCATAGAACCCATAGTATTTCATAGCGACGCAATTTCCGTGCGAATTCGTCAATGTGTGGGAGTGAGGGATGCAGTAAAGAAGGATTAGTGGATCGGAAATGAGATTGTCGTATCCCAAAAGAAAATCCTGTCGTTTCCATAGAAACGTTACTCGATTTAGAAGAAAATGTCATAGAACCCATAGTATTTCATTGCGACGCAATTGCTGTGTTAATTCGTCAATGAGTCGGAGTGAGGGATGCAGTAAAGAGGGATTAGTGGATCTTAAATGAGATTGTCGTATCCCAAAAGAAAATCCTGTCGTTTCCATGGAAACGTTACTCTGTTAAGAAGGAAATGTCTTAGAACACATAGTATTTCATAACGACGCAATTTCCGTGTGACTTCGCCAATGAGTGGGAGTGATGGATGCAGTAAAGAAGGATTAGTGGATCGGAAATGAGATTGTCGTTTCCTAAAAGAAAATCGTGTCGTTTCCATAGAAACGTTACTCTATTTAGAAGGAGAAGTCATTGAACCCGTAGTATTTCATAGCGACGCAATTTCCGTGTGAATTCGTCAATGAGTGGGAGTGAGGGATGCAGTAAAGAAGGATTAGTAGATCGGAAATGTGATTGTCGTATCCCAAAAGAAAATCCTGTCGTTTCCATAGAAACGTTACTCCATTTAGAAGGAAATGTCTTAGAACACATAGTATTTCATAGCGACGCCATTTCCGTGTTAATTCGTCAATGTATGGGAGTGAGGGATGCAGTAAAGAAGGATTCGTGAATCGGAAATGTGATTGTCGTATCCCAAAAGAAAATCCTTTCGTTTCCATAGAAATGTTACTCGATTTAGAAGGAGAAGTCATAGTACCCGTAATATTTCATAGCGACGCAATTTCCGTGTGAATTCGTCAATGAGTGGGAGTGGGGGATGCAGTAAAGAAGGATTAGTGGATCGGAAATGTGATTGTCGTCTCCCAAAAGAAAATCCTGTCGTTTCCATAGAAACGTTACTCGATTTAGAAGGAGAGGTCTTAGAACACATAGTATTTCATAGCGACGCAATTTCCGTGTGAATTCGTCAATGAGTGGGAGAGAGGGATGCAGTTAAGAAGGATTAGTGGATCGGAAATGAGATTGACGTATCCAAAAGAAAATCCTGTCGTTTCCATAGAAACGTTACTCGATTTAGAAGGAATTGTCTTAGAACACACAGTATTTCATAGCGACCCAATTTCCGTGTGAATTCTTCAATGAGTGGGCGTGAGGGATGCAGTAAAGAAGGATTAGTGGATCGGAAATGAGATTGTCGTATCCCGAAAGAAAATCCTGTCGTTTCCATAGAAACTTTACTCGATTTAGAAGGATAAGTCATGGAACCCATAGTATTTCATAGCGACGCAATTGCTGTGTTAATTCGTCAATGTGTGGGAGTGAGTGATGCAGTAAAGAAGGATTAGTGGATCGGAAATGTGATTGCCGTATCCCAAAAGAAAATCCTGTCGTTTCCATAGAAACGTTACTCGATTTAGAAGGAAATGTCTTAGAACACAAAGTATTTCATGGCGACGCAATTTCCGTGTGAATTCGTCAATGAGTGGGAGTGAGGGATGCAGTAAAGAAGGATTAGTGGATCGGAAATGAGATTGTCGTATCCCAAAAAGAAATCCTGTCGTTTCCATAGAAATGTTACTCGATTTAGAAGGAAATGTCTTAGAACACATAGTATTTCATAGCGACGCAATTTCCGTGTGAATTCGTCAATGTGTGGGAGTGAGGGATGCAGTAAAGAAGGATTAGTGGATCGGAAATGAGACTGTCGTATCCCAATAGAAAATCCTGTCGATCCATAGAAACATTACTCCATTTACAAGGAAATGTCTTAGAACACATAGTATTTCATAGCGACGCAATTTCCGTGTGAATTCGTAAATGTGTGGGAGTGAGGGATGCAGTAAAGAAGGATTTTTGGATCGGAAATGAGATTGACGTATCCCAATAAAAAACCCTGTCGTTTCCATAGAAACGTTACTCGATTTAGAAGGATATGTCATAGAACACATAGTATTTCATAGCGACGCAATGTCCGTGTGAATTCGTCAATGTGTGGGAGTGAGAGATGCAGTAAAGAAGGACTAGTTGATCGGAAATGAGATTGTCGTATCCCAAAAGAAAATCCTGTCGTTTCCATAGAAATGTTACTCGATATAGAAGGAGAAGTCATAGAACCCATAGTATTTCATAGCGACGCAATTGCTGTGTTAATACGTCAATGTGAGGGAGTGAGGGAAGCAGTAAAGAAGGATTAGTGGATCGGAAATGTGATTGTCGTATCCCAAAAGAAAATCCTGTCGTTTCCATAGAAACGTTACTCGATTTAGAAGGAAATGTCTTAGAACACATAGTATTTCATAGCGACGCAATTTCCGTGTGAATTCGTCAATGAGTGGGAGTGAGGGATGCAGTAAACAAGGATTAGTGGATCGGAAATGAGATAGTCGTATCCCAAAAGAAAATCCTGTCGTTTCCATAGAAACGTTACTCGATTTAGAAGGAAATGTCATAGAACACATAGTATATCATGGCGACGCAATTTCCGTGTGAATTCGTCAATGTGTGGGAGTGAGGGATGCAGTAAAGAAGGACTAGAGGATCGGAAAAGAGATTGTCGTATCCCAAAAGAAAATCCTGTCGCTTCCATAGAAATGTTACTCGATTTAGAAGGAGAAGTCATAGAACCCATAGTACTTCATAGTGACGCAATTGCTGTGTTAATACGTCAATGTGTGGGAGCGAGGGATGCAGTAAAGATGGATTAGTGGATCGGAAATATGATTGTCGTATCCCAAAAGAAAATCCTGTCGTTTCCATAGAAGCGTTACTCGATTTAGAAGGAAATGTCTTAGAACACATAGTATTTCATAGCGACGCAATTTCTGTGTGAATTCGTCAATGCGTGGGTGTTAGGGATGCAGTAAAGAAGGATTAGTGGATCGGAAATGTGATTGTCGTATCCCAAAAGAAAATCCAGTCGTATCCATAGAAACGTTACTCGATTTAGAATGAAATGTCTTAGAACACATAGTATTTCATAGCGACGCAATTTCCGTGTCAATTCGTCAATGTGAGGGAGCTAGGGATGCAATAAAGAAGGAATAGTGCATTGAGATGGAGATACTCGTATCGCAAAAGAAAAGCCAGTTGATTCCGTAGGAACGATACTCGACTTAGAAGGAGAAGTCATGGAACCCGTAGTATTACATTGCGACGCAATTGCTGTGTTAATTCGTCAATGTGTCGGAGTGAGGGACGCAGTAAAGAAGGATTAGTGGATCGGAAATGAGATTGTCGTATCCCAAAAGAAAATCCTGTCGTTTCCATAGAAACGTTACTCGATTCAGAAGGAGAAGTCATAGAAATCATAGTATTTCCTAGCGACGCAATTTCCGTGTGAATTCGTGAATGAGTGGGAGTGAGGGATGCAGTAAAGAAGGATTATTGGAACGGAAATGTGATTGTCGTATCCCATAAGAAAATCCTGTCGTTTCCATAGAAACGTTACTCGATTTAGAAGGAGAAGTCATAGAACCCATAGTATTTCATAGCGACGCAATTTCCGTGTGAATTCGTCAATTAGTAGGAGTGAGGGATGCAGTAAAGAAGGATTAGTGGATCGGAAATGAGATTATCGTATCCCAAAAGAAAATCCTGTCGTTTCCATAGAAACGTTACTCGATTTAGAAGGAGAAGTCATAGAACCCGTAGTATTTCATAGCGACGCAATTTCCGTGTGAATTCGTCAATGAGTGGGAGTGAGGGATGCAGTAAAGAAGGATTAGTGGATCGGAAATGCGATTGTCGTATCCCAAAAGAAAATCCTGTCGTCTCCATAGAAACGGTACTCGATTTAGAAGGAGAGGTCATAGAACCCATAGTATTTCATAGCGACGCAATTTCCGTGTGAATTCGTCAATGTGTGGGAGTGACTGAAGCAGTAAAGAATGATTAGTGGATCAGAAATGTGATTGTTGTGTCCCAAAAGAAAATCCAGTCGTTTCCATAGAAACGTTACTCGATTTAGAAGGAAATGACTTAGAACGCATAGTATTTCATAGCGACGCAATTTCCGTGTGAATTCGTCAATGTGTGGGAGTGAGGGATGCAGTAAAGAAGGATTAGTCAATCGGAAATGAGATTGTCGTATCCCAAAAGAAAATCTTGTCGTTACCATAGAAACGTTACTCGATTTAGAAGGAAACTTGATAGAACTCATAGTATTTCATAGCGACGCAACTTCCCTGTGAATTGGTCAATGAGTGGGAGTGAGGAATGCAGTAAAGAAGGATTAGTGGATCGGAAATGAGATTGTTGTATCCGAAAAGAAAATCCTGTCGTTTCCATAGAAACGTTACTCGATTTAGAAGGAGAAGTCATAGAACCCATAGTATTTCATAGCGACGCAATTTCCGTGTTAATTCGTCAATGTGTGGGAGTGAGTGATGCAGTAAAGAAGGATTAGTGGATCGGAAATGTGATTGCCGTATCCCAAAAGAAAATCCTGTCGTTTCCATAGAAACGTTACTCGATTTAGAAGGAAATGTCTTAGAACACATAGTATTTCATAGCGACGCAATTTCCGTGTGAATTCGTCAATGAGTGGGAGTGAGGGATGCAGTAAAGAAGGATTAGTGGATCGGAAATGTGATTGTCGTATCCCAAAAGAAAATCCTGCCGTTTCCATAGTAACGTTACTCGATTTAGAAGGAAATGACTTAGAACACATAGTATTTCATAGCGACGCAATTTCCGTGTGAATTCGTTAATGTGTGGGAGTGAGGGATGCAGTAAAGAAAGATTAGTGGATCGGAAATGTGATTGTCGTCTCCCAAAGGAAAATCCTGTCGTTTCCATAGAAACGTTACTCGATTTAGAAGGAAATGTCTTAGAACACATAGTATTTCATAGCGACGCAATTTCCGTGTGAATTCGTCAATGAGTGGGAGTGAGGGATGCAGTAAAGAAGGATTAGTGGATCGGAAATGAGATTGTCGTATCCCAAAAGAAAATCCTGTCGTTTCCTTAGGAACGTTACTCGATTTAGAAGGATATGTCATAGAACACATAGTATTTCATAGCGACGCAATTTCCGTGTGAATTCGTCAATGTGTGGGAGTGAGAGATGCAGTAAAGAAGGACTAGTGGATCGGAAATGAGATTGTCGTATCCCAAATGAAAATCCTGTCGTTTCCATAGAAATGTTACTCGATTTAGAAGGAGAAGTCATAGAACCCATAGTATTTCATAGTGACGCAATTGCTGTGTTAATACGTCAATGTGTGGGAGTGAGGGATGCAGTAAAGAAGGATTAGTGGATCGGAAATATGATTGTCGTATCCCAAAAGAAAATCCTGTCGTTTCCATAGAAGCGTTACTCGATTTAGAAGGAAATGTCTTAGAACACATAGTATTTCATAGCGACGCAATTTCTGTGTGAATTCGTTAATGTGTGGGTGTGAGGGATGCAGTAAAGAAGGATTAGTGGAACGGAAATGTGATTGTCGTATCCCAAAAGAAAATCCAGTCATATCCATAGAAACATTACTCGATTTAGAATGAAATGTCTTAGAACACAAAGTATTTCATAGCGACGCAATTTCCGTGTCAATTCGTCAATGTGAGGGAGCTAGGGATGCAATAAAGAAGGAATAGTGCATTGAGAAGGAGATACTCGTATCGCAAAAGAAAAGCCAGTCGTTTCCGTAGAAACGATACTCGACTTAGAAGGAGAAGTCATAGAACCCATAGTATTTCATAGCGACGCAATTTTCGTGTGAATTCGTCAAAGAGTGGGAGTGAGGAATGCAGTAAAGAAGGATTAGTGGATCGGAAATGAGATTGTCGTATCCGAAAAGAAAATCGTGTCGTTTCCATAGAAACGTTACTCGATTTAGAAGGAAATGTCTTAGAACACATAGTATTTCATAGCGACGCAATTTCCGTGTGAATTCGTCAATGAGTGGGAGTGAGGGATGCAGTAAAGACGGATTAGTGGATCGGAAATGAGATTGTCGCATCCCAAAAGAAAATCCTGTCGTTTCCATAGAAACGTTACTCGATTTGGAAGGAGAAGTCACAGAACCCGTAGAATTACATTGCGACGCAATTGCTGTGTTAAGTCGTCAATGTGTGGGAGTGAGGGATGCAGTAAAGAAGGATTAGTGGATCGGAAATAAGAATGTCGAATCCCAAAAGAAAATCGTGTCGTTTCCATAGAAACGTTACTCGATTCAGAAGGAGAAGTCATAGAAATCATAGAATTTCATAGCGACGCAATTTCCGTGTGAATTCGTCAATGAGTGGGAGTGAGGGATGCAGTGAAGAAGGATTATTGGATCGGAAATGTGATTGTCGTATCCCAAAAGAAAATCCTGCGTTTCCATAGAAACGTTACTCGATTTAGAAGGAAAAGTCATAGAACCCATAGTATTTCATTGCGACGCAATTTCCGTGTGAATTCGTCAATGAGTAGGAGTGAGGGATGCAGTAAAGAAGGATTAGTGGATCGGAAATGAGATTATCGTATCCCAAAAGAAAATCCTGTCGTTTCCATAGAAACGTTACTCGATTTAGAAGGAGAAGTCATAGAACCCGTAGTATTTCATAGCCACGCAATTTCCGTGTGAATTCGTCAATGCGTGGGAGTGAGGGATGCTGTAAAGAAGGATTAGTGGATCGGAAATGCGATTGTCGTATCCCAAAAGAAAATCCTGTCGTTTCCATAGAAACGTTACTCGATTTAGAAGGAGAAGTCATAGAACCCATAGTATATCATAGCGACGCAATTTCCGTGTGAATTCGTCAATGTGTGGGAGTGAGGGATGCAGTAAAGAATGATTAGTGGATCAGAAATGTGATTGTCGTGTAACAAAAGAAAAACCTGTCGTTTCCATAGAAACGTCACTCGATTTAGAAGGAAATGACTTAGAACACATAGTATTTCATAGCGACGCAATTTCCGTGTGAATTCGTCAATGAGTGGGAGTGAGGGATGCAGTAAAGAAGGATTAGTGGATCGGAAATGAGATTGTCGTATCCCAAAAGAAAATCTTGTCGTTACCATAGAAACGTTACTCGATTTAGAAGGAAAGGTCATAGAACCCATAGTATTTCATAGCGACGCAACTTCCCTGTGAATTCGTCAATGAGTGGGAGTGAGGAATGCAGTAAAGAAGGATTAGTGGATCGGAAATGAGATTGTCGTATTCGAAAAGAAAATCCTGTCGTTTCCATAGAAACGTTACTCCATTTAGAAGGAGAAGTCATAGAACCCATAGTATTTCATAGCGACGCAATTTCCGTGTGAATTCGTCAATGTGTGGGAGTGAGTGATGCAGTAAAGAAGGATTAGTGGATCGGAAATGTGATTGTCGTATCCCAAAAGATAATCCTGCCGTTTCCATTGAAACGTTACTCGATTTAGAAGGAAATGACTTAGAACACATAGTATTTCATAGCGGCGCAATTTCCGTGTGAATTAGTTAATGTGTGTGTTTGAGGGATGCAGTAAAGAAAGATTAGTGGATCGGAAATGTGAATGTCGTATCCCAAAAGAAAATCCTGTTGTTTCCATAGAAACGTTACTCGATTTAGAAGGAAATGTCTTAGAACACATAGTATTTCATAGCGACGCAATTTCCGTGTGAATTCGTCAATGTGTGATAGTGAGGGATGCAGTAAAGAAGGATTAGTGGATCGGAAATGAGATTGTCGTAACCCAAAAGAAAATCCTGTCGTTTCCATAGAAACGTTACTCGATTTAGAAGGAGAGGTCATAGAACTGATAGTATTTCATAGCGACGCAATTTCCGTGCGAATTCGTCAATGTGTGGTAGTGAGGGATTCAGTGAAGAAGGATTAGTGGATCGGAAGTGTGATTGTCGTATCCCAAAAGAAATTCCTGTCGTTTCCATAGAAACGTTACTCGATTTAGAAGGAAATGTCTTAGAACACATAGTATTTCAAAGCGACGCAATTTCCGTGTGAATTCGTCAATGTGTGGGAGTGAGGGATGCAGTAAAGAAGAATTGGTGGATCGGAAATGTGATTGTCGTATCCCAAAAGAAAATCCTGTCGTTTCCATAGAAACGTTACTCGATTTAGAAGGACAAGTCTTAGAACACATAGTATTTCATAGCGACGCAATTTCCGTGTGAATTCGACAATGAGTGGGAGTGAGGGCTGCAGTAAAGATGGATTAGTGGATCGGAAATGAGATTGTCGTATCCCAAAAGAAAATCCAGTCGTTTCCATAGAAACGTTACTCGATTTAGAAGGAGAAGTCATAGAACCCATAGTATTTCATAGCGACGCAATTTCCGTGTGAATTCGTCAAAGAGTGGGAGTGAGGGATGCAGTAAAGAAGGATTAGTCAATCGGAAATGAGATTGTCGTATTCCAAAAGAAAATCCTGTCGTTTCCATAGAAACGTTACTCGATTTAGAAGGAGAAGTCTTAGAACACATAGTATATCATAGCGACACAATTTCCGTGTGAATTCGTCAATAAGTGGGAGTGAGTAATGCAGTAAAGGAGGATTAGTGGATCAGAAATGAGATTGTCGTATCCCAGCAGGAAATCCTGTCGTTTCCATAGAAACGTTACTCGATTTAGAAGCAAATGTCTTAGAACACATAATATTTCATAGCGACGCAATTTCCGTGTGAATTCGTCAATGTGTGGGAGTGAGGGATGCAGTAAAGAAGGATTAGTGGATCGGAAATGAGATTGTCGTATCACAAAAGAAAATCCTGTCGTTTCCATAGAAACGTTACTCGATTTAGAAGGAGAAGTCATAGAACCCATAGTATTTCATAGCGACGCCATTTCCGTGTGAATTCGTCAATGAGTCGGAGTGAGGGATGCAGTAAAGAAGGATTAGTGGATCGGAAATGAGATTGTCGTATCCCAAAAGAAAATCCTGTCGTTTCCATAGAAACGTTACTCGATTTAGAAGGAAATGTCTTAGAACACACAGTATTTCATAGCGACGCAATTTCCGTGTGAATTCGTCAATGTGTGGGAGTGAGGGATGCAGTAAAGTAGGATTAGTGGATCGGAAATGAGATTGTCGTATCCCAAAAGAAAATCCTGTCGTTTCCATAGAAACGTTACTCGATTTAGAAGGAGAAGTCTTAGAACACATAGTATTTCATAGCGACGCTATGTCCGTGTGAATTCGTCAAAGAGTGGGAGTGAGGGATGCAGTAAGGAAGGATTAGTGGATCGGAAATGAGATTGTCGTTTCCCAAAAGAAAATCCTGTGGTTTCCATAGAAACGTTACTCGATTTAGAAGGAGAGGTCATAGAACCCATAGCATTTCATTGCGACGCAATTGCTGTGTTAATTCGTCAATGTGTAGGAGTGAGGGACGCAGTAATGAAGGATTAGTGGATCGGAAATGAGATTGTCGTATCCCAAAAGAAAATCCTGTCGTATCCATAGAAACGTTACTCGATTTAGAATGAAATGTCTTAGAACACATAGTATTTCATAGCGACGCAATTTCCGTGTCAATTCGTCAATGTGAGGGAGCTAGGGATGCAATAAGGAAGGAATAGTGCATTGAGAAGGAGATACTCGTATCGCAAAAGAAAAGCCAGTCGTTTCCGTAGAAACGATACTCGATTTAGAAGGAAATGTCTTAGAACACATAGTATTTCATAGCGACGCCATTTCCGTGTGAATTCGTCAATGAGTCGGAGTGAGGGATGCAGTAAAGAAGGATTAGTGGATCGGAAATGAGATCGTCGTACCCCAAAAGAAAATCCTGTCGTTTCCATAGAAACGTTACTCGATTTAGAAGGAAATGTCTTAGAACACATAGTATCTCATAGCGACGCAATTTCCGTGTGAATTCGTCAATGTGTGGGAGTGAGGGATGCAGTAAAGAAGGATTAGTGGATCGGAAATGAGATTGTCGTATCCCAAAAGAAAATCCTGTCGTTTCCATAGAAACGTTACTCGATTTAGAAGGAGAAGTCATAGAACCCATAGTATTTCATAGCGACGCAATTTCCGTGTGAATTCGTCAAAGAGTGGGAGTGAGGGATGCAGTAAAGAAGGATTAGTCAATCGGAAATGAGATTGTCGTATTCCAAAAGAAAATCCTGTCGTTTCCATTGAAACGTTACTCGATTTAGAAGGAGAAGTCTTAGAACACATAGTATATCATAGCGACACAATTTCCGTGTGAATTCGTCAATAAGTGGGATTGAGGGATGCAGTAAAGGAGGATTAGTGGATCAGAAATGAGATTGTCGTATCCCAACAGGAAATCCTGTCGTTTCCATAGAAACGTTACTCGATTTAGAAGGAAATGTCTTAGAACACACAGTATTTCATAGCGACGCAATTTCCGTGTGAATTCGTCAAAGAGTGGGAGTGAGGGATGCAGTAAGGAAGGATTAGTGGATCGGAAATGAGATTGTCGTATCCCAAAAGAAAATCCTGTCGTTTCCATAGAAACGTTACTCGATTTAGAAGGAGAAGTCATAGAACCCATAGCATTTCATTGCGACGCAATTGCTGTGTTAATTCGTCAATGTGTGGGAGTGAGGGACGCAGTAATGAAGGATTAGTGGATCGGAAATGAGATTGTCGTCTCCCAAAAGAAAATCCTGTCGTATCCATAGAAACGTTACTCGATTTAGAATGAAATGTCTTAGAACACATAGTATTTCATAGCGACGCAATTTCCGTGTCAATTCGTCAATGTGAGGGAGCTAGGGATGCAATAAGGAAGGAATAGTGCATTGAGAAGGAGATACTCGTATCGCAAAAGAAAAGCCAGTCGTTTCCGTAGAAACGATACTCGACTTAGAAGGAGAAGTCATTGAACCCATAGTATTTCATAGCGACGCAATTTCCGTGTGAATTCGTCAATGTGTGGGAGTGGGGGATGCAGTAAAGAAGGATTAGTGGATCGGAAATGAGATTGTCGTATCACAAAAGAAAATCCTGTCGTTTCCATAGAAACGTTACTCGATTTAGAAGGAGAAGTCATACAACGCATAGTATTTCATAGCGACGCAATTTCCGTGTGAATTCGTCAATGAGTAGGAGTGAGGGAAGCAGTAAAGAAGGATTAGTGGATCGGAAATGAGATTATCGTATCCCAAAAGAAAATCCTGTCGTTTCCATAGAAACGTTACACGATTTAGAAGGAGAAGTCATAGAACCCGTAGTATTTAATAGCGACGCAATTTCCTTGTGAATTCGTCAATGCGTGGGAGTGAGGGATGCAGTAAAGAAGGATTAGTTGATCGGAAATGCGATTGTCGTATCCCAAAAGAAAATCCTGCCGTTTCCATTGAAACGTTACTCGATTTAGAAGGAATTGACTTAGAACACATAGTATATCATAGCGACGCAATTTCCGTGTGAATTCGTTAATGTGTGGGAGTGAGGGATGCAGTAAAGAAAGATTAGTGGATCGGAAATGTGATTGTCGTATCCCAAAAGAATATCCTCTCGTTCCCATAGAAACGTTACTCGATTTAGAAGGAAATGTCTTAGAACACATAGTATTTCATAGCGACGCAATTTCCGTGTGAATTCGTCAATGAGTGGGAGTGAGGGATGGAGTAAAGTAGGATTAGTGGATCGGAAATGAGATTGTCGTTTCCCAAAAGAAATTCATGTCGTTTCCATAGAAACGTTACTCAATTTAGAAGAAGAAGTTATAGAACCCATAGTATTTCATAGCGACGCAATTTCCGTGTGACTTCGTCAATGAGTGGGAGTGACGGATAGAGTAAAGAAGGATTGGTGGATCGGAAATGAGATTGTCGTATCCCAAAAGAAAATCCTGTCGTATCCATAGAAACCTTACACGATTTTGAAGGAAATGTCTTAGAACACATAATATTTCATAGCGACTCAATTTCCGTGTGAATTCGTCAATGTGTGGGAGTGAGGGATGCAGTAAAGAAGGATTAGTGGATCGGAAATGTGATTGTCGTATCCCAAAAGAAAATCCTGCCGTTTCCATTGAAACGTTACTCGATTTAGAAGGAATTGACTTAGAACACATAGTATATCACAGCGACGCAATTTCCGTGTGAATTCGTTAATGTGTGGGAGTGAGGGATGCAGTAAAGAAAGATTAGTGGATCGGAAATGTGATTGTCGTATACCAAAAGAAAATCCTGTTGTTTCCATAGAAACGTTACTCGATTTAGAAGGAAATGTCTTAGAACACATTGCATTTCATAGCGACGCAATTTCCGTGTGAATTCGTCAATGCGTGGGAGTGAGGGATGCTGTAAAGAAGGATTAGTGGGTCGGAAATGCGATTGTCGTATCCCAAAAGAAAATCCTGTCGTTTCCATAGAAACGTTACTCGATTTAGAAGGAGATGTCATAGAACCCATAGTATTTCATAGCGACGCAATTTCCGTGTGAATTCGTCAATGTGTGGGAGTGAGGGATGCAGTAAAGAAGGATTAGTGGATCGGAAATGAGATTGTCGTATCCCAAAAGAAAATCTTGTCGTTACCATAGAAACGTTACTCGATTTAGAAGGAAAGGTCATAGAACCCATAGTATTTCATAGCGACGCAACTTCCCTGTGAATTCGTCAATGAGTGGGAGTGAGGAATGCAGTAAAGAAGGATTAGTGGATCGGAAATGAGATTGTCGTATCCGAAAAGAAAATCCTGTCGTTTCCATAGAAACGTTACACTATTTTGAAGGAGAAGTCATAGAACCCATAGTATTTCATAGCGACGCAATTTTCATGTGAATCGTCATGTGTGGGAGGGAGTGATGCAGTAAAGAAGGATTAGTGGATCGGAAATGTGATTGTCGTATCCCAAAAGAAAATCCTTTCGTTTCCATAGAAACGTTACTCGATTTAGAAGGAAATGTCTTAGAACACATAGTATTTCATAGCGACGCAATTTCCGTGTAAATTCGTCAATGAGTGGGAGTGAGGGATGCAGTAAAGAAGGATTAGTGGATCGGAAATTAGATTGTCGTATCTCAAAAGAAAATTCTGTCGTTCCCATAGAAACGTTACTCGATTTAGAAGGAGAAGTCATAGAACTCATAGTATATCATTGCGACCCAATTGCTGTGTTAATTCGTCAATGTGAGGGAGTGAGGGATGCAGTAAAGAAGGATTAGTGGATCGGAAATGAGTTTGTCGTATCCCAAAGGAATATCCTCTCGTTCCCATAGAAACGTTACTCGATTTAGAAGGAAATGTCTTAGAACACATAGTATTTCATAGCGACGCAATTTCCGTGTGAATTCGTCAATGAGTGGGAGTGAGGGATGGAGTAAAGTAGGATTAGTGGATCGGAAATGAGATTGTCGTTTCCCAAAAGAAATTCCTGTCGTTTCCATAGAAACGTTACTCAATTTAGAAGAAGAAGTTATAGAACCCATAGTATTTCATAGCGACGCAATTTCCGTGTGACTTCGTCAATGAGTGGGAGTGACGGATAGAGTAAAGAAGGATTGGTGGATCGGAAATGAGATTGTCGTATCCCAACAGAAAATCCTGTCGTATCCATAGAAACCTTACACGATTTTGAAGGAAATCTCTTAGAACACATAATATTTCATAGCGACTCAATTTCCGAGTGAATTCGTCAATGTGTGGGAGTGAGGGATGCAGTAAAGAAGGATTAGTGGATCGGAAATGTGATTGTCGTATCCCAAAAGAAAATCCTGCCGTTTCCATTGAAACGTTACTCGATTTAGAAGGAATTGACTTAGAACACATAGTATATCATAGCGACGCAATTTCGGTGTGAATTCGTTAATGTGTGGGAGTGAGGGATGCAGTAAAGAAAGATTAGTGGATCGGAAATGTGATTGTCGTATCCCAAAAGAAAATCCTGTTGTTTCCATAGAAACGTTACTCGATTTAGAAGGAAATGTCTTAGAACACACAGTATTTCATAGCGACGCAATTTCCGTGTGAATTCGTCAATGTGTGGGAGTGAGGGATGCAGTAAAGAAGGATTAGTGGATCGGAAATGAGATTGTCGTATCACAAAAGAAAATCCTGTCGTTTCCATAGAAACGTTACTCGATTTAGAAGGAGAAGTCATAGAACCCATAGTATTTCATAGCGACGCCATTTCCGTGTGAATTCGTCAATGAGTCTGAGTGAGGGATGCAGTAAAGAAGGATTAGTGGATCGGAAATGAGATTGTCGTATCCCAAAAGAAAATCCTGTCGTTCCCATAGAAACGTTACTCGATTTAGAAGGAAATGTCTTAGAACACACAGTATTTCATAGCGACGCAATTTCCGTGTGAATTCGTCAATGTGTGGGAGTGAGGGATGCAGTAAAGAAGGATTAGTGGATCGGAAATGAGATTGTCGTATCCCAAAAGAAATTCCTGTCGTTTCCATAGAAACGTTACTCGATTTAGAAGGAGAAGTCTTAGAACACATAGTATTTCATAGCGACGCAATGTCCGTGTGAATTCGTCAAAGAGTGGGAGTGAGGGATGCAGTAAGGAAGGATTAGTGGATCGGAAATGAGATTGTCGTATCCCAAAAGAAAATCCTGTCGTTTCCATAGAAACGTTACACGATTTAGAAGGAGAAGTCATAGAACCCATAGCATTTCATTGCGACGCAATTGCTGTGTTAATTCGACAATGTGTGGGAGTGAGGGACGCAGTAAGAAGGATTAGTGGATCGGAAATGAGATTGTCGTATCCCGAAAGAAAATCCTGTCGTATCCATAGAAACGTTACTCGATTTAGAATGAAATGTCTTAGAACACATAGTATTTCATAGCGACGCAATTTCCGTGTCAATTCGTCAATGTGAGGGAGCTAGGGATGCAATAAGGAAGGAATAGTGCATTGAGAAGGA
This sequence comes from Schistocerca piceifrons, assembly GCF_021461385.2. NCBI lineage: Eukaryota > Metazoa > Arthropoda > Insecta > Orthoptera > Acrididae > Schistocerca > Schistocerca piceifrons. The sequence goes on from NW_025728287.1 coordinate 6,296,426, forward strand.
GATACTCGTATCGCAAAAGAAAAGCCAGTCGTTTCCGTAGAAACGATACTCGACTTAGAAGGAGAAGTCATTGAACCCATAGTATCTCATAGCGACGCAATTTCCGTGTGAATTCGTCAATGTGTGGGAGTGTGGGATGTAGTAAAGAAGGATTAGTGGATCGGAAATGAGATTGTCGTATCACAAAAGAAAATCCTGTCGTTTCCATAGAAACGTTACTCGATTTAGAAGGAGAAGTCATAGAACCCATAGTATTTCATAGCGACGCAATTTCCGTGTGAATTCGTCAATGAGTAGGAGTGAGGGATGCAGTAAAGAAGGATTAGTGGATCGGAAATGAGATTATCGTATCCCAAAAGAAAATCCTGTCGTTTCCATAGAAACGTTACTCGATTTAGAAGGAGAAGTCATAGAACCCGTAGTATTTCATAGCGACGCAATTTCCGTGTGAATTCGTCAATGCGTGGGAGTGAGGGATGCTGTAAAGAAGGATTAGTGGATCGGAAATGCGATTGTCGTATCCCAAAAGAAAATCCTGTCGTTTCTATAGAAACGTTACTCGATTTAGAAGGAGATGTCATAGAACCCATAGTATTTCATAGCGACGCAATTTCCGTGTGAATTCGTCAATGTGTGGGAGTGAGGGATGCAGTAAAGAAGGATTAGTGGATCGGAAATGAGATTGTCGTATCCCAAAAGAAAATCTTGTCGTTACCATAGAAACGTTACTCGATTTAGAAGGAAAGGTCATAGAACCCATAGTATTTCATAGCGACGCAACTTCGCTGTGAATTCGTCAATGAGTGGGAGTGAGGAATGCAGTAAAGAAGGATTAGTGGATCGGAAATGAGATTGTCGTATCCCAAAAGAAAATCCTGTCGTTTCCATAGAAACGTTACTCGATTTTGAAGGAGAAGTCATAGAACCCATAGTATTTCATAGCGACGCAATTTCCGTGTGAATCGTCAATGTGTGGGAGGGAGTGATGCAGTAAAGAAGGATTAGTGGATCGGAAATGTGATTGTCGTATCCCAAAAGAAAATCCTTTCGTTTCCATAGAAACGTTACTCGATTTAGAAGGAAATGTCTTAGAACACATAGTATTTCATAGCGACGCAATTTCCGTGTGAATTCGTCAATGAGTGGGAGTGAGGGATGCAGTAAAGAAGGATTAGTGGATCGGAAATTAGATTGTCGTATCCCAAAAGAAAATCCTGTCGTTCCCATAGAAACGTTACTCGATTTAGAAGGAGAAGTCATAGAACTCATAGTATATCATTGCGACCCAATTGCTGTGTTAATTCGCCAATGTGAGGGAGTGAGGGATGCAGTAAAGAAGGATTAGTGGATCGGAAATGAGTTTGTCGTATCCCAAAAGAATATCCTCTCGTTCCCATAGAAACGTTACTCGATTTAGAAGAAAATGTCTTAGAACACATAGTATTTCATAGCGACGCAATTTCCGTGTGAATTCGTCAATGTGTGGGAGTGGGGGATGTAGTAAAGAAGGATTAGTGGATCGGAAATGAGATTGTCGTATCACAAAAGAAAATCCTGTCGTTTCCATAGAAACGTTACTCGATTTAGAAGGAGAAGTCATAGAACCCATAGTATTTCATAGCGACGCAATTTCCGTGTGAATTCGTCAATGAGTAGGAGTGAGGGATGCAGTAAAGAAGGATTAGTGGATCGGAAATGAGATTATCGTATCCCAAAAGAAAATCCTGTCGTTTCCATAGAAACGTTACTCGATTTAGAAGGAGAAGTCATAGAACCCGTAGTATTTCATAGCGACGCAATTTCCGTGTGAATTCGTCAATGCGTGGGAGTGAGGGATGCTGTAAAGAAGGATTAGTGGATCGGAAATGCGATTGTCGTATCCCAAAAGAAAATCCTGTCGTTTCTATAGAAACGTTACTCGATTTAGAAGGAGATGTCATAGAACCCATAGTATTTCATAGCGACGCAATTTCCGTGTGAATTCGTCAATGTGTGGGAGTGAGGGATGCAGTAAAGAAGGATTAGTGGATCGGAAATGAGATTGTCGTATCCCAAAAGAAAATCTTGTCGTTACCATAGAAACGTTACTCGATTTAGAAGGAAAGGTCATAGAACCCATAGTATTTCATAGCGACGCAACTTCGCTGTGAATTCGTCAATGAGTGGGAGTGAGGAATGCAGTAAAGAAGGATTAGTGGATCGGAAATGAGATTGTCGTATCCCAAAAGAAAATCCTGTCGTTTCCATAGAAACGTTACTCGATTTTGAAGGAGAAGTCATAGAACCCATAGTATTTCATAGCGACGCAATTTCCGTGTGAATCGTCAATGTGTGGGAGGGAGTGATGCAGTAAAGAAGGATTAGTGGATCGGAAATGTGATTGTCGTATCCCAAAAGAAAATCCTTTCGTTTCCATAGAAACGTTACTCGATTTAGAAGGAAATGTCTTAGAACACATAGTATTTCATAGCGACGCAATTTCCGTGTGAATTCGTCAATGAGTGGGAGTGAGGGATGCAGTAAAGAAGGATTAGTGGATCGGAAATTAGATTGTCGTATCCCAAAAGAAAATCCTGTCGTTCCCATAGAAACGTTACTCGATTTAGAAGGAGAAGTCATAGAACTCATAGTATATCATTGCGACCCAATTGCTGTGTTAATTCGCCAATGTGAGGGAGTGAGGGATGCAGTAAAGAAGGATTAGTGGATCGGAAATGAGTTTGTCGTATCCCAAAAGAATATCCTCTCGTTCCCATAGAAACGTTACTCGATTTAGAAGAAAATGTCTTAGAACACATAGTATTTCATAGCGACGCAATTTCCGTGTGAATTCGTCAATGTGTGGGAGTGGGGGATGTAGTAAAGAAGGATTAGTGGATCGGAAATGAGATTGTCGTTTCCCAAAAGAAATTCCTGTCGTTTCCATAGAAACGTTACTCGATTTAGAAGGAGAAGTCATAGAACCCATAGTATTTCATAGCGACGCCATTTCCGTGTGAATTCGTCAATGAGTCGGAGTGAAGGATGCAGTAAAGAAGGATTAGTGGATCGGAAATGAGATTGTCGTATCCCAAAAGAAAATCCTGTCGTTCCCATAGAAACGTTACTCGATTTAGAAGGAAATGTCTTAGAACACACAGTATTTCATAGCGACGCAATTTCCGTGTGAATTCGTCAATGTGTGGGAGTGAGGGATGCAGTAAAGAAGGATTAGTGGATCGGAAATGTGATTGTCGTATCCCAAAAGAAATTCCTGTCGTTTCCATAGAAACGTTACTCGATTTAGAAGGAGAAGTCATAGAACCCATAGCATTTCATTGCGACGCAATTGCTGTGTTAATTCGTCAATGTGTGGGAGTGAGGGACGCAGTAATGAAGGATTAGTGGATCGGAAATGAGATTGTCGTATCCCATAAGAAAATCCTGTCGTATCCATAGAAACGTTACTCGATTTAGAATGAAATGTCTTAGAACACATAGTATTTCATAGCGACGCAATTTCCGTGTCAATTCGTCAATGTGAGGGAGCTAGGGATGCAATAAGGAAGGAATAGTGCAATGAGAAGGAGATACTCGTATCGCAAAAGAAAAGCCAGTCGTTTCCGTAGAAACGGTACTCGACTTAGAAGGAGAAGTCATTGAACCCATAGTATTTCATAGCGACGCAATTTCCGTGTGAATTCGTCAATGTGTGGGAGTCAGGGATGCAGTAAAGAAGGATTAGTGGATCGGAAATGAGATTGTCGTATCACAAAAGAAAATCCTGACGTTTCCATAGAAACGTTACTCGATTTAGAAGGAGAAGCCATAGAACCCATAGTATTTCATAGCGACGCAATTTCCGTGTGAATTCGTCAATGAGTAGGAGTGAGGGATGCAGTAAAGAAGGATTAGTGGATCGGAAATGAGATTATCGTATCCCAAAAGAAAATCCTGTCGTCTCCATAGAAACGTTACTCGATTTAGAGGGAGAAGTCATAGAACCCGTAGTATTTCATAGCGACGCAATTTCCGTGTGAATTCGTCAATGCGTGGGAATGAGGGATGCTGTAAAGAAGGATTAGTGGATCGGAAATGCGATTGTCGTATCCCAAAAGAAAATCCTGTCGTTTCCATAGAAACGTTACTCGATTTAGAAGGAGATGTCATAGAACCCATAGTATTTCATAGCGACGCAATTTCCGTGTGAATTCGTCAATGTGTGGGAGTGAGTGATGCAGTAAAGAAGGATTAGTGGATCGGAAATGTGATTGTCGTATCCCAAAAGAAAATCCTTTCGTTTCCATAGAAACGTTACTCGATTTAGAAGGAAATGTCTTAGAACACATAGTATTTCATAGCGACGCAATTTCCGTGTGAATTCGTCAATGAGTGGGAGTGAGGGATGCAGTAAAGAAGGATTAGTGGATCGGAAATTAGATTGTCGTATCCCAAAAGAAAATCCTGTCGTTCCCATAGAAACGTTACTCGATTTAGAAGGAGAAGTCATAGAACTCATAGTATATCATTGCGACCCAATTGCTGTGTTAATTCGTCAATGTGAGGGAGTGAGGGATGCAGTAAAGAAGGATTAGTGGATCGGAAATGAGATTGTCGTTTCCCAAAAGAATATTCTCTCGTTCCCATAGAAACGTTACTCGATTTAGAAGGAAATGTCTTAGAACACATAGTATTTCATAGCGACGCAATTTCCGTGTGAATTCGTCAATGAGTGGGAGTGAGGGATGCAGTAAAGTAGGATTAGTGGATCGGAAATGAGATTGTCGTTTCCCAAAAGAAATTCCTGTCGTTTCCGTAGAAACGTTACTCAATTTAGAAGAAGAAGTCATAGAACCCATAGTATTTCATAGCGACGCAATTTCCGTGTGACTTCGTCAATGAGTGGGAGTGACGGATAGAGTAAAGAAGGATTGGTGGATCGGAAATGAGATTGTCGTATCCCAAAAGAAAATCCTGTCGTATCCATAGAAACCTTACACGATTTTGAAGGAAATGTCTTAGAACACATAATATTTCATAGCGACTCAATTTCCGTGTGAATTCGTCAAAGTGTGGGAGTGAGGGATGCAGTAAAGAAGGATTAGTGGATCGGAAATGTGATTGTCGGATCCCAAAAGAAAATCCTGCCGTTTCCATTGAAACGTTACTCGATTTAGAAGGAATTGACTTAGAACACATAGTATATCATAGCGACGCAATTTCCGTGTGAATTCGTTAATGTGTGGGAGTGAGGGATGCAGTAAAGAAAGATTAGTGGATCGGAAATGTGATTGTCGTATCCCAAAAGAAAATCCTGTTGTTTCCATAGAAACGTTACTCGATTTAGAAGGAAATGTCTTAGAACACATAGTATTTCATAGCGACGCAATTTCCGTGTGAATTCGTCAATGTGTGGGAGTGAGGGATGCAGTAAAGAAGGATTAGTGGAGCGGAAATGAGATTGTCGTATCCCAAAAGAAAATCCTGTCGTTTCCATAGAAACGTTACTCGATTTAGAAGGAGAAGTCATAGAACTGATAGTATTTCATAGCGACGCAATTTCCGTGCGAATTCGTCAATGTGTGGTAGTGAGGGATTCAGTAAAGAAGGATTAGTGGATCGGAAATGTGATTGACGTATCCCAAAAGAAATTCCTGTCGTTTCCATAGAAACGTTACTCGTTTTAGAAGGAAATGTCTTAGAACACATAGTATTTCAAAGCGACGCAATTTCCGTGTGAATTCGTCAATGTGTGGGAGTGAGGGATGCAGTAAAGAAGAATTAGTGGATCGGAAATGTGATTGTCGTATCCCAAAAGGAAATCCTGTCGTTTCCACAGAAACGTTACTCGATTTAGAAGGAAATGTCTTAGAACACATAGTATTTCATAGCGTCTCAATTTCTGTGTTAAGTCGTCAATGTGAGGGAGCTAGGGATGCAGTAAAGAAGGATTAGTGGATGGGAAATGAGATTGTCGTATCCCAAAAGAAAATCCTGTCGTTCCAATAGAAACGTTACTCGATTTTGAAAGAGAAGTCATAGAACCCATAGTATTTCATAGCGACTCAATTTCCGTGTGAATTCGTCAATGTGTGGGAGTGGGAGATGCAGTAAAGAAGGATAAGTGGATCGGAAATGAGATTGTCGTATCCCAAAAGAAAATCCTGTCGTTTCCATAGAAACGTTACTCGATTTAGAAGGAAATGTCTTAGAACACATAGAATTTCATAGCGACGCAATTTCCGTGTGAATTCGTCAGTGAGTGGCAGTGAGGGATGCAGTAAAGACGGATTAGTGGATCGGAAATGAAATTGTCGTATCCCGAAAGAAAATCCTGTCGTTTCCATAGAAACGTTACTCGATTTAGAAGGAAATGTCTTAGAACACATAGAATTTCATAGCGACGCAATTTCCGTGTGAATTCGTCAGTGAGTGGCAGTGAGGGATGCAGTAAAGACGGATTAGTGGATCGGAAATGAAATTGTCGTATCCCGAAAGAAAATCCTGTCGTTTCCATAGAAACGTTACTCGATTTAGAAGGAAATGTCTTAGAACACATAGTATTTCATAGCAACGCAATTTCCGTGTGAATTCGTCAATGTGTGGGAGTGAGGGATGCAGTATAGAAGGATTAGTGGATCGGAAATGAGATTGTCGTACCCTAAAAGAAAATCCTGTCGTTTCCATAGAAACGTTACTAGATTTAGAAGGAGAAGTCTTAGAACACATAGTATTTCATAGCGACGCAATTTCCGTGTGAATTCGACAATGAGTGGGAGTGAGGGCTGCAGTAAAGATGGATTAGTGGATCGGAAATAAGATTGTCGTATCCCAAAAGAAAATCCAGTCGTTTCCATAGAAACGTTACTCGATTTAGAAGGAAATGTCTTAGAACACATAGTATTTCATAACGACGCAATTTCCGTGTGAATTCGTCAATGTGTGAGAGTGAGGGATGCAGTAAAGAAGGATTAGTGGATCGGAAATGAGATTGTCGTATCCTAAAAGAAAATCTGTCGTTTCCATAGAAACGTTACTCGATTTAGAAGGAGAAGTCATAGAACCCATAGTATTTCATAGCGACGCAATTTCCGTGTGAATTCGTCAAAGAGTGGGAGTGAGGGATGCAGTAAAGAAGGATTAGTCAATCGGAAATGAGATTGTCGTATTCCAAAAGAAAATCCTGTCGTTTCCATAGAAACGTTACTCGATTTTGAAGGAGAAGTCTTAGAACACATAGTATATCATAGCGACACAATTTCCGTGTGAATTCGTCAATAAGTGGGAGTGAGGGATGCAGTAAAGGAGGATTAGTGGATCAGAAATGAGATTGTCGTATCCCAACAGGAAATCCTGTCGTTTCCATAGAAACGTTACTCGATTTAGAAGCAAACGTCTTAGAACACATAGTATTTCATAGCGACGCAATTTCCGTGTGAATTCGTCAATTTGTGGGAGTGAGGGATGCAGTAAAGAAGGATTAGTTTATCGGAAATGAGATTGTCGTATCACAAAAGAAAATCCTGTCGTTTCCATAGAAACGTTACTCGATTTAGAAGGAGAGGTCATAGAACCCATAGTATTTCATAGCGACGCCATTTCCGTGTGAATTCGTCAATGAGTCGGAGTGAGGGATGCAGTAAAGAAGGATTAGTGGATCGGAAATGAGATTGTCGTATCCCAATAGAAAATCCTGTCGTTTCCATAGAAACGTTACTCGATTTAGAAGGAAATGTCTTAGAACACACAGTATTTCATAGCGACGCAATTTCCGTGTGAATTCGTCAATGTGTGGGAGTGAGGGATGCAGTAAAGAAGGATTAGTAAATCGGAAATGAGATTGTCGTATCCCAAAAGAAAATCCTGTCGTTTCCATTGAAACGTTACTCGATTTAGAAGGAGAAGTCATAGAACCCATAGCATTTCATTGCGACGCAATTGCTGAGTTAATTCGTCAATGTGTGGGAGTGAGGGATGCAGTAATGTAGGATTATTGGATCGGAAATGAGATTGTCGTATCCCAAAAGAAAATCCTGTCGTATCCATAGAAACGTTACTCGATTTAGAATGAAATGTCTTAGAACACATAGTATTTCATAGCGACGCAATTTCCGTGTGAATTCGTCAATGTGTGGGAGTGACGGATAGAGTAAAGAAGGATTGGTGGATCGGAAATGAGATTGTCGTATCCCAAAAGAAAATCCTGTCGTATCCATAGAAACCTTACACGATTTTGAAGGAAATGTCTTAGAACACATAATATTTCATAGCGACTCATTTTCCGTGTGAATTCGTCAAAGAGTGGGAGTGAGGGATGCAGTAAAGAAGGATTAGTGGAGCGGAAATGTGATTGTCGTATCCCAAAAGAAAATCCTGCCGTTTCCATTGAAACGTTACTCGATTTAGAAGGAATTGACTTAGAACACATAGTATATCATAGCGACGCAATTTTCGTGTGAATTCGTTAATGTGTTGGAGTGAGGGATGCAGTAAAGAAAGATTAGTGGATCGGAAATGTGATTGTCGTATCCCAAAAGAAAATCCTGTCGTTTCCATAGAAACGTTACTCGATTTAGAAGGAAATGTCTTAGAACACACAGTATTTCATAGCGACGCAATTTCCGTGTGAATTCGTCAATGTGTGGGAGTGAGGGATGCAGTAAAGAAGGATTAGTGGATCGGAAATGAGATTGTCGTATCCCAAAAGAAATTCCTGTTGTTTCCATAGAAACGTTACTCGATTTAGAAGGAGAAGTCTTAGAACACATAGTATTTCATAGCGACGCCATGTCCGTGTGAATTCGTCAAAGAGTGGGAGTGAGGGATGCAGTAAGGAAGGATTAGTGGATCGGAAATGAGATTGTCGTATCCCAAAAGAAAATCCTGTCGTTTCCATAGAAACGTTACTCGATTTAGAAGGAGAAGTCATAGAACCCATAGCATTTCATTGCGACGCAATTGCTGTGTTAATTCGTCAATGTGTGGGAGTGAGGGACGCAGTAATGAAGGATTAGTGGATCGGAAATGAGATTGTCGTATCCCAAAAGAAAATCCTGTCGTATCCATAGAAACGTTACTCGATTTAGAATGAAATGTCTTGGAACACATAGTATTTCATAGCGACGCAATTTCCGTGTCAATTCGTCAATGTGACTGAGCTAGGGATGCAATAAGGAAGGAATAGTGCATTGAGAAGGAGATACTCGTATCGCAAAAGAAAAGCCAGTCGTTTCCGTAGAAACGATACTCGACTTAGAAGGAGAAGTCATTGAACCCTTAGTATTTCATAGCGACGTAATTTCCGTGTGGATTCGTCAATGTGTGGGAGTGAGGGATGCAGTAAAGAAGGATTAGTAGATCGGAAATGAGATTGTCGTATCACAAAAGAAAATCCTGTCGTTTCCATAGAAACGTTACTCGATTTAGAAGGAGATGTCATAGAACCCATAGTATCTCATAGCGACGCAATTTCCGTGTGAATTCGTCAATGTGTGGGAGTGAGGGATGCAGTAAAGAAGGATTAGTGGATCGGAAATGAGATTGTCGTATTCCAAAAGAAAATCCTGTCGTTTCCATAGAAACGTTACTCGATTTAGAAGGAGAAGTCTTAGAACACATAGTATATCATAACGACACAATTTCCGTGTGAATTCGTCAATAAGTGGGAGTGAGGGATGCAGTAAAGGAGGATTAGTGGATCAGAAATGAGATTGTCGTATCGCAACAGGAAATCCTGTCGTTTCCATAGAAACGTTACTCGATTTAGAAGCAAATGTCTTAGAACACATAGAATTTCATAGCGACGCAATTTCCGTGTGAATTCGTCAATGTGTGGGAGTGAGGGATGCAGTAAAGAAGGATTAGTGGATCGGAAATGAGATTGTCGTATCACAAAAGAAAATCCTGTCGTTTCCATAGAAACGTTACGCGATTTAGAAGGAGAAGTCATAGAACCCATAGTATTTCATAGCGACGCCATTTCCGTGTGAATTCGTCAATGAGTCGGAGTGAGGGATGCAGTAAAGAAGGAGTAGTGGATCGGAAATGAGATTGTCGTATCCCAAAAGAAAATCCTGTCGTTTCCATAGAAACGTTACTCGATTTAGAAGGAAATGTCTTAGAACACACAATATTTCATAGCGACGCAATTTCCGTGTGAATTCGTCAATGTGTGGGAGTGAGGGATGCAGTAAAGAAGGATTAGTGGATCGGAAGTGAGATTGTCGTATCCCAAAAGAAAATCCTGTCGTTTCCATAGAAACGTTACTCGATTTAGAAGGAGAAGTCATAGAACCCATAGCATTTCATTGCGACGCAATTGCTGAGATAATTCGTCAATGTGTGGGAGTGAGGGACGCAGTAATGTAGGATTATTGGATCGGAAATGAGATTGTCGTATCCCAAAAGAAAATCCTGTCGTATCCATAGAAACGTTACTCGATTTAGAATGAAATGTCTTAGAACACATAGTATTTCATAGCGACGCAATTTCCGTGTGAATTCGTCAATGTGTGGGAGTGACGGATAGAGTAAAGAAGGATTGGTGGATCGGAAATGAGATTGTCGTATCCCAAAAGAAAATCCTGTCGTATCCATAGAAACCTTACACGATTTTGAAGGAAATGTCTTAGAACACATAATATTTCATAGCGACTCAATTTCCGTGTGAATTCGTCAAAGAGTGGGAGTGAGGGATGCAGTAAAGAAGGATTAGTGGAGCGGAAATGTGATTGTCGTATCCCAAAAGAAAATCCTGCCGTTTCCATTGAAACGTTACTCGATTTAGAAGGAATTGACTTAGAACACATAGTATATCATAGCGACGCAATTTCCGTTTGAATTCGTTAATGTGTGGGAGTGAGGGATGCAGTAAAGAAAGATTAGTGGATCGGAAATGTGATTGTCGTATCCCAAAAGAAAATCCTGCCGTTTCCATAGAAACGTTACTCGATTTAGAAGGAAATGTCTTAGAACACACAGTATTTCATAGCGACGCAATTTCCGTGTGAATTCGTCAATGTGTGGGAGTGAGGGATGCAGTAAGGAAGGATTAGTGGATCGGAAATGAGATTGTCGTATCCCAAAAGAAATTCCTGTCGTTTCCATAGAAACGTTACTCGATTTAGAAGGAGAAGTCTTAGAACACATAGTATATCATAGCGACGCAATGTCCGTGTGAATTCGTCCAAGAGTGGGAGTGAGGGATGCACTAAGGAAGGATTAGTGGATCGAAAATGAGATTGTCGTATCCCAAAAGAAAATCCTGTCGTTTCCATAGAAACGTTACTCGATTTAGAAGGAGAAGTCATAGAACCCATAGCATTTCATTGCGACGCAATTGCTGTGTTAATTCGTCAATGTGTGGGAGTGAGGTACGCAGTAATGAAGGATTAGTGGATCGGAAATGAGATCGTCGTATCCCAAAAGAAAATCCTGTCGTATCCATAGAAACGTTACTCGATTTAGAATGAAATGTCTTGGAACACATAGTATTTCATAGCGACGCAATTTCCGTGTCAATTCGTCAATGTGACTGAGCTAGGGATGCAATAACGAAGGAATAGTGCATTGAGAAGGAGATACTCGTATCGCAAAAGAAAAGCCAGTCGTTTCCGTAGAAACGATACTCGACTTAGAAGGAGAAGTCATTGAACCCATAGTATTTCATAGCGACGTAATTTCCGTGTGCATTCGTCAATGTGTGGGAGTGAGGGATGCAGTAAAGAAGGATTAGTAGATCGGAAATGAGATTGTCGTATCACAAAAGAAAATCCTGTCGTTTCCATAGAAACGTTACTCGATTTAGAAGGAGAAGTCATAGAACCCATAGTATTTCATAGCGACGCAATTTCCGTGTGAATTCGTCAATGAGTAGGAGTGAGGGATGCATTAAAGAAGGATTAGTGGATCGGAAATGAGATTATCGTATCCCAAAAGAAAATCCTGTCGTTTCCATAGAAACGTTACTCGATTTAGAAGGAGAAGTCATAGAACCCGTAGTATTTCATAGCGACGCAATTTCCGTGTGAATTCGTCAATGCGTGGGAGTGAGGGATGCTGTAAAGAAGGATTAGTGGATCGGAAATGCGATTGTCGTATCCCAAAAGAAAATCCTGTCGTTTCCATAGAAACGTTACTCGATTTAGAAGGAGATGTCATAGAACCCATAGTATTTCATAGCGACGCAATTTCCGTGTGAATTCGTCAATGTGTGGGAGTGAGGGATGCAGTAAAGAAGGATTAGTGGATCGGAAATGAGATTGTCGTATCCCAAAAGAAAATCTTGTCGTTACCATAGGAACGTTACTCGATTTAGAAGGAAAGGTCATAGAACCCATAGTATTTCATAGCGACGCAACTTCCCTGTGAATTCGTCAATGAGTGGGAGTGAGGAATGCAGTAAAGAAGGATTAGTGGATCGGAAATGAGATTGTCGTATCCGAAAAGAAAATCCTGTCGTTTCCATAGAAACGTTACTCGATTTTGAAGGAGAAGTCATAGAACCCATAGTATTTCATAGCGACGCAATTTCCGTGTGAATTCGTCAATGTGTGGGAGTGAGTGATGCAGTAAAGAAGGATTAGTGGATCGGAAATGTGATTGTCGTATCCCAAAAGAAAATCCTTTCGTTTCCATAGAAACGTTACTCGATTTAGAAGGAAATGTCTTAGAACACATAGTATTTCATAGCGACGCTATTTCCGTGTGAATTCGTCAATGAGTGGGAGTGAGGGATGCAGTAAAGAAGGATTAGTGGATCGGAAATTAGATTGTCGTATCCCAAAAGAAAATCCTGTCGTTCCCATAGAAACGTTACTCGATTTAGAAGGAGAAGTCATAGAACTCATAGTATATCATTGCGACCCAATTGCTGTGTTAATTCGTCAATGTGAGGGAGTGAGGGATGCAGTAAAGAAGGATTAGTGGATCGGAAATGAGATTGTCGTATCCCAAAAGAATATCCTCTCGTTCCCATAGAAACGTTACTCGATTTAGAAGGAAATGTCTTAGAACACATAGTATTTCATAGCGACGCAATTTCCGTGTGAATTCGTCAATGAGTGGGAGTGAGGGATCCAGTAAAGTAGGATTAGTGGATCGGAAATGAGAATGTCGTTTCCCAAAAGAAATTCCTGTCGTTTCCATAGAAACGTTACTCAAATTAGAAGAAGAAGTCATAGAACCCATAGTATTTCATAGCGACGCAATTTCCGTGTGACTTCGTCAATGAGTGGGAGTGACAGATAGAGTAAAGAAGGATTGGTGGATCGGAAATGAGATTGTCGTATCCCAAAAGAAAATCCTGTCGTATCCATAGAAACCTAACACGATTTTGAAGGAAATGTCTTAGAACACATAATATTTCATAGCGACTCAATTTCCGTGTGAATTCGTCAATGAGTGGGAGTGAGGGATGCAGTAAAGAAGGATTAGTGGATCGGAAATGTGATTGTCGTATCCCAAAAGAAAATCCTGCCGTTTCCATTGAAACGTTACTCGATTTAGAAGGAATTGACTTAGAACACATAGTATATCATAGCGACGCAATTTCCGTGTGAATTCGTTAATGTGTGGGAGTGAGGGATGCAGTAAAGAAAGATTAGTGGATCGGAAATGTGATTGTCGTATCCCAAAAGAAAATCCTGTCGTTTCCATAGAGACGTTACTCGATTTAGAAGGAAATGTCTTACAACACATAGTATTTCACAGCGACGCAATTTCCGTGTGAATTCGTCAGTGAGTGGGAGTGAGGGATGCAGTAAAGACGGATTAGTGGATCGGAAATGAGATTGTCGTATCCCGAAAGAAAATCCTGTCGTTTCCATAGAAACGTTACTCGATTTAGAAGGAAATGTCTTAGAACACATAGTATTTCATAGCAACGCAATTTCCGTGTGAATTCGTCAATGTGTGGGAGTTCGGGATGCAGTATAGAAGGATTAGTGGATCGGAAATGAGATTGTCGTACCCCAAAAGAAAATCCTGTCGTTTTCATAGAAACGTTACTCGATTTAGAAGGAGAAGTCTTAGAACGCATAGTATTTCATAGCGACGCAATTTCCGTGTGAATTCGACAATGAGTGGGAGTGAGGGCTGCAGTAAAGATGGATTAGTGGATCGGAAATGAGATTGTCGTATCCCAAAAGAAAATCCAGTCGTTTCCATAGAAACGTTACTCGATTTAGAAGGAAATGTCTTAGAACACATAGTATTTCATAGCGGCGCAATTTCCGTGTGAATTCGTCAGTGTGTGGGAGTGAGGGATGCAGTAAAGAAGGATTAGTGGATCGGAAATGAGATTGTCGTATCCCAAAAGAAAATCCTGTCGTTTCCATAGAAACGTTACTCGATTTAGAAGGAGAAGTCATAGAACCCACAGTATTTCATAGCGACGCAATTTCCGTGTGAATTCGTCAATAAGTGGGAGTGAGGGATGCAGTAAAGGAGGATTAGTGGATCAGAAATGAGATTGTCGTATCCCAACAGGAAATCCTGTCGTTTCCATAGAAACGTTACTCGATTTAGAAGCAAATGTCTTAGAACACATAGTATTTCATAGCGACGCAATTTCCGTGTGAATTCGTCAATGTGTGGGAGTAAGGGATGCAGTAAAGAAGGATTAGTGGATCGGAAATGAGATTGTCGTATCACAAAAGAAAATCCTGTCGTTTCCATAGAAACGTTACTCGTTTTAGAAGGAGAAGTCATAGAACCCATAGTATTTCATAGCGACGCCATTTCCGTGTGAATTCGTCAATGAGTCGGAGTGAAGGATACTGTAAAGTAGGATTAGTGGATCGGAAATGCGATTGTCGTATCCCAAAAGAAAATCCTGTCGTTTCCATAGAAACGTTACTCGATTTAGAAGGAGATGTCATAGAACCCATAGTATTTCATAGCGACGCAATTTCCGTGTGAATTCGTCAATGTGTGGGAGTGAGGGATGCAGTAAAGAAGGATTAGTGGATCGGAAATGAGATTGTCGTATCCCAAAAGAAAATCTTGTCGTTACCATAGAAACGTTACTCGATTTAGAAGGAAAGGTCATAGAACCCATAGTATTTCATAGCGACGCAACTTCCCTGTGAATTCGTCAATGAGTGGGAGTGAGGAATGCAGTAAAGAAGGATTAGTGGATCGGAAATGAGATTGTCGTATCCGAAAAGAAAATCCTGTCGTTTCCATAGAAACGTTACTCGATTTTGAAGGAGAAGTCATAGAACCCATAGTATTTCATAGCGACGCAATTTCCGTGTGAATTCGTCAATGTGTGGGAGTGAGTGATGCAGTAAAGATGGATTAGTGGATCGGAAATGTGATTGTCGTATCCCAAAAGAAAATCCTTTCGTTTCCATAGAAACGTTACTCGATTTAGAAGGAAATGTCTTAGAACACATAGTATTTCATAGCGACGCTATTTCCGTGTGAATTCGTCAATGAGTGGGAGTGAGGGATGCAGTAAAGAAGGATTAGTGGATCGGAAATTAGATTGTCGTATCCCAAAAGAAAATCCTGTCGTTCCCATAGAAACGTTACTCGATTTAGAAGGAGAAGTCATAGAACTCATAGTATATCATTGCGACCCAATTGCTGTGTTAATTCGTCAATGTGAGGGAGTGAGGGATGCAGTAAAGAAGGATTAGTGGATCGGAAATGAGATTGTCGTATCCCAAAAGAATATCCTCTCGTTCCCATAGAAACGTTACTCGATTTAGAAGGAAATGTCTTAGAACACATAGTATTTCATAGCGACGCAATTTCCGTGTGAATTCGTCAATGAGTGGGAGTGAGGGATGCAGTAAAGTAGGATTAGTGGATCGGAAATGAGATTGTCGTTTCCCAAAAGAAATTCCTGTCGTTTCCATAGAAACGTTACTCAAATTAGAAGAAGAAGTCATAGAACCCATAGTATTTCATAGCGACGCAATTTCCGTGTGACTTCGTCAATGAGTGGGAGTGACAGATAGAGTAAAGAAGGATTGGTGGATCGGAAATGAGATTGTCGTATCCCAAAAGAAAATCCTGTCGTATCCATAGAAACCTTACACGATTTTGAAGGAAATGTCTTAGAACACATAATATTTCATAGCGACTCAATTTCCGTGTGAATTCGTCAATGAGTGGGAGTGAGGGATGCAGTAAAGAAGGATTAGTGGATCGGAAATGTGATTGTCGTATCCCAAAAGAAAATCCTGCCGTTTCCATTGAAACGTTACTCGATTTAGAAGGAATTGACTTAGAACACATAGTATATCATAGCGACGCAATTTCCGTGTGAATTCGTTAATGTGTGGGAGTGAGGGATGCAGTAAAGAAAGATTAGTGGATCGGAAATGTGATTGTCGTATCCCAAAAGAAAATCCTGTCGTTTCCATAGAAACGTTACTCGATTTAGAAGGAAATGTCTTACAACACATAGTATTTCATAGCGACGCAATTTCCGTGTGAATTCGTCAGTGAGTGGGAGTGAGGGATGCAGTAAAGACGGATTAGTGGATCGGAAATGAGATTGTCGTATCACAAAAGAAAATCCTGTCGTTTCCATAGAAACGTTACTCGATTTAGAAGGAAATGTCTTAGAACACATAGTATTTCATAGCAACGCAATTTCCGTGTGAATTCGTCAATGTGTGGGAGTTCGGGATGCAGTATAGAAGGATTAGTGGATCGGAAATGAGATTGTCGTACCCCAAAAGAAAATCCTGTCGTTTTCATAGAAACGTTACTCGATTTAGAAGGAGAAGTCTTAGAACGCATAGTATTTGATAGCGACGCAATTTCCGTGTGAATTCGACAATGAGTGGGAGTGAGGGCTGCAGTAAAGATGGATTAGTGGATCGGAAATGAGATTGTCGTATCCCAAAAGAAAATCCAGTCGTTTCCATAGAAACGTTACTCGATTTAGAAGGAAATGTCTTAGAACACATAGTATTTCATAGCGACGCAATTTCCGTGTGAATTCGTCAATGTGTGGGAGTAAGGGATGCAGTAAAGAAGGATTAGTGGATCGGAAATGAGATTGTCGTATCACAAAAGAAAATCCTGTCGTTTCCATAGAAACGTTACTCGTTTCAGACGGAGAAGTCATAGAACCCATAGTATTTCATAGCGACGCCATTTCCGTGTGAATTCGTCAATGAGTCGGAGTGAAGGATGCTGTAAAGTAGGATTAGTGGATCGGAAATGAGACTGTCGTATCCCAAAAGAAAATCCTATCGTTTCCATAGAAACGTTACTCGATTTAGAAGGAAATGTCTTAGAACACACAGTATTTCATAGCGACGCAATTTCCGTGTGAATTCGTCAATGTGTGGGAGTGAGGGATGCAGTAAAGAAGGATTAGTGAATCGGAAATGAGATTGTCGTACCCCAAAAGAAAATATTGTCGTTTCCATAGAAACGTTACTCGGTTTAGAAGGAGAAGTCTTAGAACACATAGTATTTCATAGCGACGCAATGTCCGTGTGAATTCGTCAAAGAGTGGGAGTGAGGGATGCAGTAAAGAAGGATTAGTGGATAGGAAATGAGATTGTCGTATCCCAAAAGAAAATCCTGTCGTTTCCATAGAAACGTTACTCGATTTAGAAGGAGAAGTCATAGAACCCATAGCATTTCATTGCGACGCAATTGCTGTGTTAATTCGTCAATGTGTGGGAGTGAGGGACGCAGTAATGGAGGATTAGTGGATCGGAAATGAGATTGTCGTATCCCAAAAGAAAATCCTGTCGTTTCCATAGAAACGTTACTCGATTTAGAAGGAAATGTCTTAGAACACATAGTATTTCATAGCGACGCTATTTCCGTGTGAATTCGTCAATGAGTGGGAGTGAGGGATGCAGTAAAGAAGGATTAGTGGATCGGAAATTAGATTGTCGTATCCCAAAAGAAAATCCTGTCGTTCCCATAGAAACGTTACTCGATTTAGAAGGAGAAGTCATAGAACTCATAGTATATCATTGCGACCCAATTGCTGTGTTAATTCGTCAATGTGAGGGAGTGAGGGATGCAGTAAAGAAGGATTAGTGGATCGGAAATGAGATTGTCGTATCCCAAAAGAATATCCTCTCGTTCCCATAGAAACGTTACTCGATTTAGAAGGAAATGTCTTAGAACACATAGTATTTCATAGCGACGCAATTTCCGTGTGAATTCGTCAATGAGTGGGAGTGAGGGATGCAGTAAAGTAGGATTAGTGGATCGGAAATGAGAATGTCGTTTCCCAAAAGAAATTCCTGTCGTTTCCATAGAAACGTTACTCTAATTAGAAGAAGAAGTCATAGAACCCATAGTATTTCATAGCGACGCAATTTCCGTGTGACTTCGTCAATGAGTGGGAGTGACAGATAGAGTAAAGAAGGATTGGTGGATCGGAAATGAGATTGTCGTATCCCAAAAGAAAATCCTGTCGTATCCATAGAAACCTAACACGATTTTGAAGGAAATGTCTTAGAACACATAATATTTCATAGCGACTCAATTTCCGTGTGAATTCGTCAATGAGTGGGAGTGAGGGATGCAGTAAAGAAGGATTAGTGGATCGGAAATGTGATTGTCGTATCCCAAAAGAAAATCCTGCCGTTTCCATTGAAACGTTACTCGATTTAGAAGGAATTGACTTAGAACACATAGTATATCATAGCGACGCAATTTCCGTGTGAATTCGTTAATGTGTGGGAGTGAGGGATGCAGTAAAGAAAGATTAGTGGATCGGAAATGTGATTGTCGTATCCCAAAAGAAAATCCTGTCGTTTCCATAGAGACGTTACTCGATTTAGAAGGAAATGTCTTACAACACATAGTATTTCACAGCGACGCAATTTCCGTGTGAATTCGTCAGTGAGTGGGAGTGAGGGATGCAGTAAAGACGGATTAGTGGATCGAAAATGAGATTGTCGTATCCCGAAAGAAAATCCTGTCGTTTCCATAGAAACGTTACTCGATTTAGAAGGAAATGTCTTAGAACACATAGTATTTCATAGCAACGCAATTTCCGTGTGAATTCGTCAATGTGTGGGAGTTCGGGATGCAGTATAGAAGGATTAGTGGATCGGAAATGAGATTGTCGTACCCCAAAAGAAAATCCTGTCGTTTTCATAGAAACGTTACTCGATTTAGAAGGAGAAGTCTTAGAACGCATAGTATTTCATAGCGACGCAATTTCCGTGTGAATTCGACAATGAGTGGGAGTGAGGGCTGCAGTAAAGATGGATTAGTGGATCGGAAATGAGATTGTCGTATCCCAAAAGAAAATCCAGTCGTTTCCATAGAAACGTTACTCGATTTAGAAGGAAATGTCTTAGAACACATAGTATTTCATAGCGGCGCAATTTCCGTGTGAATTCGTCAGTGTGTGGGAGTGAGGGATGCAGTAAAGAAGGATTAGTGGATCGGAAATGAGATTGTCGTATCCCAAAAGAAAATCCTGTCGTTTCCATAGAAACGTTACTCGATTTAGAAGGAGAAGTCATAGAACCCACAGTATTTCATAGCGACGCAATTTCCGTGTGAATTCGTCAATAAGTGGGAGTGAGGGATGCAGTAAAGGAGGATTAGTGGATCAGAAATGAGATTGTCGTATCCCAACAGGAAATCCTGTCGTTTCCATAGAAACGTTACTCGATTTAGAAGCAAATGTCTTAGAACACATAGTATTTCATAGCGACGCAATTTCCGTGTGAATTCGTCAATGTGTGGGAGTAAGGGATGCAGTAAAGAAGGATTAGTGGATCGGAAATGAGATTGTCGTATCACAAAAGAAAATCCTGTCGTTTCCATAGAAACGTTACTCGTTTTAGAAGGAGAAGTCATAGAACCCATAGTATTTCATAGCGACGCCATTTCCGTGTGAATTCGTCAATGAGTCGGAGTGAAGGATACTGTAAAGTAGGATTAGTGGATCGGAAATGCGATTGTCGTATCCCAAAAGAAAATCCTGTCGTTTCCATAGAAACGTTACTCGATTTAGAAGGAGATGTCATAGAACCCATAGTATTTCATAGCGACGCAATTTCCGTGTGAATTCGTCAATGTGTGGGAGTGAGGGATGCAGTAAAGAAGGATTAGTGGATCGGAAATGAGATTGTCGTATCCCAAAAGAAAATCTTGTCGTTACCATAGAAACGTTACTCGATTTAGAAGGAAAGGTCATAGAACCCATAGTATTTCATAGCGACGCAACTTCCCTGTGAATTCGTCAATGAGTGGGAGTGAGGAATGCAGTAAAGAAGGATTAGTGGATCGGAAATGAGATTGTCGTATCCGAAAAGAAAATCCTGTCGTTTCCATAGAAACGTTACTCGATTTTGAAGGAGAAGTCATAGAACCCATAGTATTTCATAGCGACGCAATTTCCGTGTGAATTCGTCAATGTGTGGGAGTGAGTGATGCAGTAAAGAAGGATTAGTGGATCGGAAATGTGATTGTCGTATCCCAAAAGAAAATCCTTTCGTTTCCATAGAAACGTTACTCGATTTAGAAGGAAATGTCTTAGAACACATAGTATTTCATAGCGACGCTATTTCCGTGTGAATTCGTCAATGAGTGGGAGTGAGGGATGCAGTAAAGAAGGATTAGTGGATCGGAAATTAGATTGTCGTATCCCAAAAGAAAATCCTGTCGTTCCCATAGAAACGTTACTCGATTTAGAAGGAGAAGTCATAGAACTCATAGTATATCATTGCGACCCAATTGCTGTGTTAATTCGTCAATGTGAGGGAGTGAGGGATGCAGTAAAGAAGGATTAGTGGATCGGAAATGAGATTGTCGTATCCCAAAAGAATATCCTCTCGTTCCCATAGAAACGTTACTCGATTTAGAAGGAAATGTCTTAGAACACATAGTATTTCATAGCGACGCAATTTCCGTGTGAATTCGTCAATGAGTGGGAGTGAGGGATGCAGTAAAGTAGGATTAGTGGATCGGAAATGAGATTGTCGTTTCCCAAAAGAAATTCCTGTCGTTTCCATAGAAACGTTACTCAAATTAGAAGAAGAAGTCATAGAACCCATAGTATTTCATAGCGACGCAATTTCCGTGTGACTTCGTCAATGAGTGGGAGTGACAGATAGAGTAAAGAAGGATTGGTGGATCGGAAATGAGATTGTCGTATCCCAAAAGAAAATCCTGTCGTATCCATAGAAACCTTACACGATTTTGAAGGAAATGTCTTAGAACACATAATATTTCATAGCGACTCAATTTCCGTGTGAATTCGTCAATGAGTGGGAGTGAGGGATGCAGTAAAGAAGGATTAGTGGATCGGAAATGTGATTGTCGTATCCCAAAAGAAAATCCTGCCGTTTCCATTGAAACGTTACTCGATTTAGAAGGAATTGACTTAGAACACATAGTATATCATAGCGACGCAATTTCCGTGTGAATTCGTTAATGTGTGGGAGTGAGGGATGCAGTAAAGAAAGATTAGTGGATCGGAAATGTGATTGTCGTATCCCAAAAGAAAATCCTGTCGTTTCCATAGAAACGTTACTCGATTTAGAAGGAAATGTCTTACAACACATAGTATTTCATAGCGACGCAATTTCCGTGTGAATTCGTCAGTGAGTGGGAGTGAGGGATGCAGTAAAGACGGATTAGTGGATCGGAAATGAGATTGTCGTATCACAAAAGAAAATCCTGTCGTTTCCATAGAAACGTTACTCGATTTAGAAGGAAATGTCTTAGAACACATAGTATTTCATAGCAACGCAATTTCCGTGTGAATTCGTCAATGTGTGGGAGTTCGGGATGCAGTATAGAAGGATTAGTGGATCGGAAATGAGATTGTCGTACCCCAAAAGAAAATCCTGTCGTTTTCATAGAAACGTTACTCGATTTAGAAGGAGAAGTCTTAGAACGCATAGTATTTGATAGCGACGCAATTTCCGTGTGAATTCGACAATGAGTGGGAGTGAGGGCTGCAGTAAAGATGGATTAGTGGATCGGAAATGAGATTGTCGTATCCCAAAAGAAAATCCAGTCGTTTCCATAGAAACGTTACTCGATTTAGAAGGAAATGTCTTAGAACACATAGTATTTCATAGCGACGCAATTTCCGTGTGAATTCGTCAATGTGTGGGAGTAAGGGATGCAGTAAAGAAGGATTAGTGGATCGGAAATGAGATTGTCGTATCACAAAAGAAAATCCTGTCGTTTCCATAGAAACGTTACTCGTTTCAGACGGAGAAGTCATAGAACCCATAGTATTTCATAGCGACGCCATTTCCGTGTGAATTCGTCAATGAGTCGGAGTGAAGGATGCTGTAAAGTAGGATTAGTGGATCGGAAATGAGACTGTCGTATCCCAAAAGAAAATCCTATCGTTTCCATAGAAACGTTACTCGATTTAGAAGGAAATGTCTTAGAACACAGAGTATTTCATAGCGACGCAATTTCCGTGTGAATTCGTCAATGTGTGGGAGTGAGGGATGCAGTAAAGAAGGATTAGTGAATCGGAAATGAGATTGTCGTACCCCAAAAGAAAATATTGTCGTTTCCATAGAAACGTTACTCGATTTAGAAGGAGAAGTCTTAGAACACATAGTATTTCATAGCGACGCAATGTCCGTGTGAATTCGTCAAAGAGTGGGAGTGAGGGATGCAGTAAAGAAGGATTAGTGGATAGGAAATGAGATTGTCGTATCCCAAAAGAAAATCCTGTCGTTTCCATAGAAACGTTACTCGATTTAGAAGGAGAAGTCATAGAACCCATAGCATTTCATTGCGACGCAATTGCTGTGTTAATTCGTCAATGTGTGGGAGTGAGGGACGCAGTAATGGAGGATTAGTGGATCGGAAATGAGATTGTCGTATCCCAAAAGAAAATCCTGTCGTATCCATAGAAACGTTACTCGATTTAGAATGAAATGTCTTAGAACACATAGTATTTCATAGCGACGCAATTTCCGTGTCAATTCGTCAATGTGAGGGAGCTAGGGATGCAATAAAGAAGGAATAGTGCATTGAGAAGGAGATACTCGTATCGCAAAGGAAAAGCCAGTCGTTTCCGTAGAAACGATACTCGACTTAGGAGGAGAAGTCATAGAACCCATAGTATTTCATAGCGACGCTATTTCCGTGTGAATTCGTCAAAGAGTGGGAGTGAGGGATGCAGTAAAGAAGGATTAGTGGATCGAAAATGAGATTGTCGTATCCGAAAAGAAAATCCTGTCGTTTCCATAGAAACGTTACTCGATTTAGAAGGAAATGTCTTAGAACACATAGTATTTCATAGCGTCGCAATTTCCATGTGAATTCGTCAATGAGTGGGAGTGAGGGATGCAGTAAAGACGGATTAGTGGATCGGAATTGAGATTGTCGTATCCCAAAAGAAAATCCTGTCGTTTCCATAGAAACGTTACTCGATTTAGAAGGAGAAGTCATAGAACCCGTCGTATTACATTGCGACGCAATTGCTGTGCTAATTCGTCAATGTGTGGGAGTGAGGGATGCAGTAAAGAAGGATTAGTGGATCATAAATGAGATTGTCGTATCCCAAAAGAAAATCCTGTCGTTTCCATAGAAACGTTACTCGATTCAGAAGGAGAAGTCATAGAAATCATAGTATTTTATAGCGACGCAATTTCCGTGTGAATTCGTCAATGAGTGGGAGTGAGGGATGCAGTAAAGAAGGATTATTGGATCGGAAATGTGATTGTCGTATCCCAAAAGAAAATCCTGTCGTTTTAATAGAAACGTTACTCGGTTTAGAAGGAGAAGTCATAGAACCCATTGTATTTCATAGCGACGCAATTTCCGTGTGAATTCGTCAATGAGTAGGAGTGA
This sequence comes from Schistocerca piceifrons, assembly GCF_021461385.2. Taxonomy (NCBI): domain Eukaryota; kingdom Metazoa; phylum Arthropoda; class Insecta; order Orthoptera; family Acrididae; genus Schistocerca; species Schistocerca piceifrons. Next base: position 6,320,186 of record NW_025728287.1, read on the forward strand.
GGGATGAAGTAAAGAAGGATTAGTGGATCGGAAATGAGATTATCGTATCCCAAAAGAAAATCCTGACGTTTCCATAGAAATGTTACTCGATTTAGAAGGAGAAGTCATAGAATCCGTAGTATTTCATAGCGACGCAATTTCCGTGTGAATTCGTCAATGAGTGGGAGTGAGGGATGCAGTAAAGAAGGATTAGTGGATCGGAAATGCGATTGTCGTATCCCAAAAGAAAATCCTGTCGTCTCCATAGAAACGTCACTCGATTTAGAAGGAGAAGTCATAGAACCCATAGTATTTCATAGCGACGCAATTTCCGTGTGAATTCGTCAATGTGTGGGAGTGAGGGATGCAGTAAAGAATGATTAGTGGATCAGAAATGTGATTGTCGTGTCCCAAAAGAAAAACCTGTCGTTTCCATAGAAACGTTACTCGATTTAGAAGGAAATGACTTAGAACACATAGTATTTCATAGCGATGCAATTTCCGTGTGAATTCGTCAATGAGTGGGAGTGAGGGATGCAGTAAAGAAGAATTAGTGGATCGGAAATGAGATTGTCGTATCCCAAAAGAAAATCGTGTCGTTACCATAGAAACGTTACTCGAATTGGAAGGAAAGGTCATTGAACCCATAGTATTTCATAGCTACGCAATTTCCCTGTGAATTCGTCAATGAGTGGGAGTGAGGAATGCAGTAAAGAAGGATTAGTGGATCGGAAATGAGATTGTCGTATCCGAAAAGAAAATCCTGTCGTTTCCATAGAAACGTTACTCGATTTAGAAGGAGAAGTCATAGAACCCATAGTATTTCAAAGCGTCGCAATTTCCGTGTGAATTCGTCAATGTGTGGGAGTGAGTGATGCAGTAAAGAAGGATTAGTGGATCGGAAATGTGATTGTCGTATCCCAAAAGAAAATCCTGTCGTTTCCATAGAAACGTTACTCGATTTTGAAGGAAATGTCTTAGAACACATAGTATTTCATAGCGACGCAATTTCCGTGTGAATTCGTCAATGAGTGGGAGTGAGGGATGCAGTAAAGAAGGATTAGTGGTTCGGAAATTAGATTGTCGTATCCCAAAAGAAAATCCTGTCGTTCCCATAGAGACGTTACTCGATTTAGAAGGAGAAGTCATAGAACTCATAGTATTTCATTGCGACCCAATAGCTGTGTTAATTCGTACATGTGTGGGAGTGAGGGATGCAGTAAAGAAGGATTAGTGGATCGGAAATGAGATTGACGTTTCCCAAAAGAAATTCCTGTCGTTTCCATAGAAACGTTACTCGATTTAGAAGAAGAAGTCATAGAAGCCATAGTATTTCATAGCGACGCAATTTCCGTGTGACTTCGTCAATGAGTGGGAGTGACGGATGCAGTAAAGAAGGATTGGTGGATCTTAAATGAGTTTGTCGTATACCAAAAGAAAATCCTGTCGTTTCCATAGAAACGTTACATGATTTTGAAGGAAATGTCTTAGAACACATAGTATTTCATAGCGACTCAATTTCCGTGTGAATTCGTCAATGTGTGGGAGTGAGGGATGCAGTAAAGAAGGATTAGTGGATCGGAAATGTGATTGTCGTATCCCGAAAGAAAATCCTGTCGTTTCCATAGAAACGTTACTCGATTTAGAAGGAAATGACTTAGAACACATAGTATTTCATAGCGACGCAATTTCCGTGTGAATTCGTTAATGTGTGGGAGTGAGGGATGCAGTAAATAAAGATTAGTGGATCGGAAATGTGATTGTCGTATCCCAAAAGAAAATCCTGTCGTTTCCATAGAAACGTTACTCGATTTAGAAGGAAATGTCTTAGAACACATAGTATTTCACAGCGACGCCATTTCCGTGTGAATTCGTCAATGTGTGGGAGTGAGGGATGCAGTAAAGAAGGATTAGTGGATCGGAAATGAGATTGTCGTATCCCAAAAGAAAATCCTGTCGTTTCCATAGAAACGTTACTCCATTTAGAAGGAGAAGTCATAGAACTGATAGTATTTCATAGCGACGCAATTTCCGTGCGAATTCGTCAATGTGTGGGAGTGAGGGATTCAGTAAAGAAGGATTAGTGGATCGATAATGTGATTAGCGTATCCCAAAAGAAATTCCTTCCGTTTCCATAGAAACGTTACTCGATTTAGAAGGAAATGTCTTAGAACACATAGTATTTCAAGGCGACGCAATTTCCGTGTGAATTCGTCAATGTGTGGGAGTGAGGGATGCAGTAAAGAAGAATTAGTGGATCGGAAATGTGATTGTCGTATCCCAAAAGGAAATCCTGTCGTTCCACAGAAACGTTACTCGATTTAGAAGGAAATGTCTTAGAACACATAGTATTTCATATCGTCTCAATTTCTGTGTTAATTCGTCAGTGTGAGGGAGCTAGGGATGCAGTAAAGAAGGATTAGTGAATCGGAAATGAGATTGTCGTATCCCAAAAGAAAATCCTGTCGTTTCCATAGAAACGTTACTCGATTTAGAAGGAAATGTCTTAGAACACATAGGATTTCATAGCGACGCAATTTCCGTGTGAATTCGTCAATGTGTGGGAGTGAGGGATGCAGTAAAGAAGGATTAGTGGATCGGAAATGAGATTGTCGTATCCCAAAAGAACATCCTGTCGTTTCCATAGATCCGTTACTCGATTTAGAAGGAGAAGTCATAGAACCCATAGTATATCATAGCGACGCAATTTCCGTGTGAATTCGTCAAAGAGTGGGAGTGAGGGATGCAGTAAAGAATGATTAGTCAATCGGAAATGAGATTGTCGTATTCCAAAAGAAAATCCTGTCGTTTCCATAGAAACGTTACTCGATTTAGAAGGAGAAGTCTTAGAACACATAGTATATCATAGCGACACAATTTCCGTGTGAATTCGTTAATAAGTGGGAGTGAGGGATGCAGTAAAGGAGGATTAGTGGTTCAGAAATGAGATTGTCGTATCCCAACAGGAAATCCTGTCGTTTCCATAGAAACGTTACTCGATTTAGAAGCAAATGTCTTAGAACACATAGTATTTCAAGGCGACGCAATTTCCGTGTGAATTCGTCAGTGAGTGGGAGTGAGGGATGCAGTAAAGACGGATTAGTGGATCGGAAATGAGATTGTCGTATCACAAAAGAAAATCCTGTCGTTTCCATAGAAACGTTACTCGATTTAGAAGGAAATGTCTTAGAACACATAGTATTTCATAGCAACGCAATTTCCGTGTGAATTCGTCAATGTGTGGGAGTTCGGGATGCAGTATAGAAGGATTAGTGGATCGGAAATGAGATTGTCGTACCCCAAAAGAAAATCCTGTCGTTTTCATAGAAACGTTACTCGATTTAGAAGGAGAAGTCTTAGAACGCATAGTATTTGATAGCGACGCAATTTCCGTGTGAATTCGACAATGAGTGGGAGTGAGGGCTGCAGTAAAGATGGATTAGTGGATCGGAAATGAGATTGTCGTATCCCAAAAGAAAATCCAGTCGTTTCCATAGAAACGTTACTCGATTTAGAAGGAAATGTCTTAGAACACATAGTATTTCATAGCGACGCAATTTCCGTGTGAATTCGTCAATGTGTGGGAGTAAGGGATGCAGTAAAGAAGGATTAGTGGATCGGAAATGAGATTGTCGTATCACAAAAGAAAATCCTGTCGTTTCCATAGAAACGTTACTCGTTTCAGACGGAGAAGTCATAGAACCCATAGTATTTCATAGCGACGCCATTTCCGTGTGAATTCGTCAATGAGTCGGAGTGAAGGATGCTGTAAAGTAGGATTAGTGGATCGGAAATGAGACTGTCGTATCCCAAAAGAAAATCCTATCGTTTCCATAGAAACGTTACTCGATTTAGAAGGAAATGTCTTAGAACACACAGTATTTCATAGCGACGCAATTTCCGTGTGAATTCGTCAATGTGTGGGAGTGAGGGATGCAGTAAAGAAGGATTAGTGAATCGGAAATGAGATTGTCGTACCCCAAAAGAAAATATTGTCGTTTCCATAGAAACGTTACTCGATTTAGAAGGAGAAGTCTTAGAACACATAGTATTTCATAGCGACGCAATGTCCGTGTGAATTCGTCAAAGAGTGGGAGTGAGGGATGCAGTAAAGAAGGATTAGTGGATAGGAAATGAGATTGTCGTATCCCAAAAGAAAATCCTGTCGTTTCCATAGAAACGTTACTCGATTTAGAAGGAAATGTCTTAGAACACATAGTATTTCATAGCGACGCTATTTCCGTGTGAATTCGTCAATGAGTGGGAGTGAGGGATGCAGTAAAGAAGGATTAGTGGATCGGAAATTAGATTGTCGTATCCCAAAAGAAAATCCTGTCGTTCCCATAGAAACGTTACTCGATTTAGAAGGAGAAGTCATAGAACTCATAGTATATCATTGCGACCCAATTGCTGTGTTAATTCGTCAATGTGAGGGAGTGAGGGATGCAGTAAAGAAGGATTAGTGGATCGGAAATGAGATTGTCGTATCCCAAAAGAATATCCTCTCGTTCCCATAGAAACGTTACTCGATTTAGAAGGAAATGTCTTAGAACACATAGTATTTCATAGCGACGCAATTTCCGTGTGAATTCGTCAATGAGTGGGAGTGAGGGATGCAGTAAAGTAGGATTAGTGGATCGGAAATGAGAATGTCGTTTCCCAAAAGAAATTCCTGTCGTTTCCATAGAAACGTTACTCAAATTAGAAGAAGAAGTCATAGAACCCATAGTATTTCATAGCGACGCAATTTCCGTGTGACTTCGTCAATGAGTGGGAGTGACAGATAGAGTAAAGAAGGATTGGTGGATCGGAAATGAGATTGTCGTATCCCAAAAGAAAATCCTGTCGTATCCACAGAAACCTAACACGATTTTGAAGGAAATGTCTTAGAACACATAATATTTCATAGCGACTCAATTTCCGTGTGAATTCGTCAATGAGTGGGAGTGAGGGATGCAGTAAAGAAGGATTAGTGGATCGGAAATGTGATTGTCGTATCCCAAAAGAAAATCCTGCCGTTTCCATTGAAACGTTACTCGATTTAGAAGGAATTGACTTAGAACACATAGTATATCATAGCGACGCAATTTCCGTGTGAATTCGTTAATGTGTGGGAGTGAGGGATGCAGTAAAGAAAGATTAGTGGATCGGAAATGTGATTGTCGTATCCCAAAAGAAAATCCTGTCGTTTCCATAGAGACGTTACTCGATTTAGAAGGAAATGTCTTACAACACATAGTATTTCACAGCGACGCAATTTCCGTGTGAATTCGTCAGTGAGTGGGAGTGAGGGATGCAGTAAAGACGGATTAGTGGATCGAAAATGAGATTGTCGTATCCCGAAAGAAAATCCTGTCGTTTCCATAGAAACGTTACTCGATTTAGAAGGAAATGTCTTAGAACACATAGTATTTCATAGCAACGCAATTTCCGTGTGAATTCGTCAATGTGTGGGAGTTCGGGATGCAGTATAGAAGGATTAGTGGATCGGAAATGAGATTGTCGTACCCCAAAAGAAAATCCTGTCGTTTTCATAGAAACGTTACTCGATTTAGAAGGAGAAGTCTTAGAACGCATAGTATTTCATAGCGACGCAATTTCCGTGTGAATTCGACAATGAGTGGGAGTGAGGGCTGCAGTAAAGATGGATTAGTGGATCGGAAATGAGATTGTCGTATCCCAAAAGAAAATCCAGTCGTTTCCATAGAAACGTTACTCGATTTAGAAGGAAATGTCTTAGAACACATAGTATTTCATAGCGGCGCAATTTCCGTGTGAATTCGTCAGTGTGTGGGAGTGAGGGATGCAGTAAAGAAGGATTAGTGGATCGGAAATGAGATTGTCGTATCCCAAAAGAAAATCCTGTCGTTTCCATAGAAACGTTACTCGATTTAGAAGGAGAAGTCATAGATCCCACAGTATTTCATAGCGACGCAATTTCCGTGTGAATTCGTCAATAAGTGGGAGTGAGGGATGCAGTAAAGGAGGATTAGTGGATCAGAAATGAGATTGTCGTATCCCAACAGGAAATCCTGTCGTTTCCATAGAAACGTTACTCGATTTAGAAGCAAATGTCTTAGAACACATAGTATTTCATAGCGACGCAATTTCCGTGTGAATTCGTCAATGTGTGGGAGTAAGGGATGCAGTAAAGACGGATTAGTGGATCGGAAATGAGATTGTCGTATCACAAAAGAAAATCCTGTCGTTTCCATAGAAACGTTACTCGTTTTAGAAGGAGAAGTCATAGAACCCATAGTATTTCATAGCGACGCCATTTCCGTGTGAATTCGTCAATGAGTCGGAGTGAAGGATACTGTAAAGTAGGATTAGTGGATCGGAAATGCGATTGTCGTATCCCAAAAGAAAATCCTGTCGTTTCCATAGAAACGTTACTCGATTTAGAAGGAGATGTCATAGAACCCATAGTATTTCATAGCGACGCAATTTCCGTGTGAATTCGTCAATGTGTGGGAGTGAGGGATGCAGTAAAGAAGGATTAGTGGATCGGAAATGAGATTGTCGTATCCCAAAAGAAAATCTTGTCGTTACCATAGAAACGTTACTCGATTTAGAAGGAAAGGTCATAGAACCCATAGTATTTCATAGCGACGCAACTTCCCTGTGAATTCGTCAATGAGTGGGAGTGAGGAATGCAGTAAAGAAGGATTAGTGGATCGGAAATGAGATTGTCGTATCCGAAAAGAAAATCCTGTCGTTTCCATAGAAACGTTACTCGATTTTGAAGGAGAAGTCATAGAACCCATAGTATTTCATAGCGACGCAATTTCCGTGTGAATTCGTCAATGTGTGGGAGTGAGTGATGCAGTAAAGAAGGATTAGTGGATCGGAAATGTGATTGTCGTATCCCAAAAGAAAATCCTTTCGTTTCCATAGAAACGTTACTCGATTTAGAAGGAAATGTCTTAGAACACATAGTATTTCATAGCGACGCTATTTCCGTGTGAATTCGTCAATGAGTGGGAGTGAGGGATGCAGTAAAGAAGGATTAGTGGATCGGAAATTAGATTGTCGTATCCCAAAAGAAAATCCTGTCGTTCCCATAGAAACGTTACTCGATTTAGAAGGAGAAGTCATAGAACTCATAGTATATCATTGCGACCCAATTGCTGTGTTAATTCGTCAATGTGAGGGAGTGAGGGATGCAGTAAAGAAGGATTAGTGGATCGGAAATGAGATTGTCGTATCCCAAAAGAATATCCTCTCGTTCCCATAGAAACGTTACTCGATTTAGAAGGAAATGTCTTAGAACACATAGTATTTCATAGCGACGCAATTTCCGTGTGAATTCGTCAATGAGTGGGAGTGAGGGATGCAGTAAAGTAGGATTAGTGGATCGGAAATGAGATTGTCGTTTCCCAAAAGAAATTCCTGTCGTTTCCATAGAAACGTTACTCAAATTAGAAGAAGAAGTCATAGAACCCATAGTATTTCATAGCGACGCAATTTCCGTGTGACTTCGTCAATGAGTGGGAGTGACAGATAGAGTAAAGAAGGATTGGTGGATCGGAAATGAGATTGTCGTATCCCAAAAGAAAATCCTGTCGTATCCATAGAAACCTTACACGATTTTGAAGGAAATGTCTTAGAACACATAATATTTCATAGCGACTCAATTTCCGTGTGAATTCGTCAATGAGTGGGAGTGAGGGATGCAGTAAAGAAGGATTAGTGGATCGGAAATGTGATTGTCGTATCCCAAAAGAAAATCCTGCCGTTTCCATTGAAACGTTACTCGATTTAGAAGGAATTGACTTAGAACACATAGTATATCATAGCGACGCAATTTCCGTGTGAATTCGTTAATGTGTGGGAGTGAGGGATGCAGTAAAGAAAGATTAGTGGATCGGAAATGTGATTGTCGTATCCCAAAAGAAAATCCTGTCGTTTCCATAGAAACGTTACTCGATTTAGAAGGAAATGTCTTACAACACATAGTATTTCATAGCGACGCAATTTCCGTGTGAATTCGTCAGTGAGTGGGAGTGAGGGATGCAGTAAAGACGGATTAGTGGATCGGAAATGAGATTGTCGTATCACAAAAGAAAATCCTGTCGTTTCCATAGAAACGTTACTCGATTTAGAAGGAAATGTCTTAGAACACATAGTATTTCATAGCAACGCAATTTCCGTGTGAATTCGTCAATGTGTGGGAGTTCGGGATGCAGTATAGAAGGATTAGTGGATCGGAAATGAGATTGTCGTACCCCAAAAGAAAATCCTGTCGTTTTCATAGAAACGTTACTCGATTTAGAAGGAGAAGTCTTAGAACGCATAGTATTTGATAGCGACGCAATTTCCGTGTGAATTCGACAATGAGTGGGAGTGAGGGCTGCAGTAAAGATGGATTAGTGGATCGGAAATGAGATTGTCGTATCCCAAAAGAAAATCCAGTCGTTTCCATAGAAACGTTTACTCGATTTAGAAGGAAATGTCTTAGAACACATAGTATTTCATAGCGACGCAATTTCCGTGTGAATTCGTCAATGTGTGGGAGTAAGGGATGCAGTAAAGAAGGATTAGTGGATCGGAAATGAGATTGTCGTATCACAAAAGAAAATCCTGTCGTTTCCATAGAAACGTTACTCGTTTCAGACGGAGAAGTCATAGAACCCATAGTATTTCATAGGCGACGGCCATTTCCGTGTGAATTCGTCAATGAGTCGGAGTGAAGGATGCTGTAAAGTAGGATTAGTGGATCGGAAATGAGACTGTCCGTATCCCAAAAGAAAATCCTATCGTTTCCATAGAAACGTTACTCGATTTAGAAGGAAATGTCTTAGAACACAGAGTATTTCATAGCGACGCAATTTCCGTGTGAATTCGTCAATGTGTGGGAGTGAGGGATGCAGTAAAGAAGGATTAGTGAATCGGAAATGAGATTGTCGTTCCCCAAAAGAAAATATTGTCGTTTCCATAGAAAACGTTACTCGATTTAGAAGGAGAAGTCTTAGAACACATAGTATTTCATAGCGACGCAATGTCCGTGTGAATTCGTCAAAGAGTGGGAGTGAGGGATGCAGTAAAGAAGGATTAGTGGATAGGAAATGAGATTGTCGTATCCCAAAAGAAAATCCTGTCGTTTCCATAGAAACGTTACTCGATTTAGAAGGAGAAGTCATAGAACCCATAGCATTTCATTGCGACGCAATTGCTGTGTTAATTTCGTCAATGTGTGGGAGTGAGGGACGCAGTAATGGAGGATTAGTGGATCGGAAATGAGATTGTCGTATCCCAAAAGAAAAATCCTGTCGTATCCATAGAAAACGTTACTCGATTTAGAATGAAATGTCTTAGAAACACATAGTATTTCATAGCGACGCAATTTCCGTGTCAATTCGTCAATGTGAGGGAGCTAGGGGATGCAATAAAGAAGGAATAGTTGCATTGAGAAGGAGATACTCGTATCGCAAAGGAAAAGCCAGTCGTTTCCGTAGAAACGATACTCGACTTAGGAGGAGAAGTCATAGAACCCATAGTATTTCATAGCGACGCTATTTCCGTGTGAATTCGTCAAAGAGTGGGAGTGAGGGATGCAGTAAAGAAGGATTAGTGGATCGAAAATGAGATTGTCGTATCCGAAAAGAAAATCCTGTCGTTTCCATAGAAACGTTACTCGATTTAGAAGGAAAACATAGTATTTCATAGCGTCGCAATTTCCATGTGAATTCGTCAATGAGTGGGAGTGAGGGATGCAGTAAAGACGGATTAGTGGATCGGAATTGAGATTGTCGTATCCCAAAAGAAAATCCTGTCGTTTCCATAGAAACGTTACTCGATTTAGAAGGAGAAGTCATAGAACCCGTCGTATTACATTGCGACGCAATTGCTGTGCTAATTCGTCAATGTGTGGGAGTGAGGGATGCAGTAAAGAAGGATTAGTGGATCATAAATGAGATTGTCGTATCCCAAAAGAAAATCCTGTCGTTTCCATAGAAACGTTACTCGATTCAGAAGGAGAAGTCATAGAAATCATAGTATTTTATAGCGACGCAATTTCCGTGTGAATTCGTCAATGAGTGGGAGTGAGGGATGCAGTAAAGAAGGATTATTGGATCGGAAATGTGATTGTCGTATCCCAAAAGAAAATCCTGTCGTTTTAATAGAAACGTTACTCGGTTTAGAAGGAGAAGTCATAGAACCCATTGTATTTCATAGCGACGCAATTTTCCGTGTGAATTCGTCAATGAGTAGGAGTGAGGGATGAAGTAAAG